>NC_046660.1:88080923-88097901 GCF_010883055.1 Belonocnema kinseyi
GATGTCATCTGTGAATGTCGTGAAGGCTATTCAGGACCAAGATGTGACAGCTGTGCTGAAAACTACTATGGGAATCCCGAAGTACCTGGTGGAAGTTGTTCTGCCTGTGACTGTAGCAACAATACGGACATATACAGGCCAGGAAATTGTGATCCACACACTGGACGCTGTCTGCAATGTTTGTACAATACGGCCGGTCCAAACTGTCAGATCTGTAAGCCTGATTACTTCGGTAATGCTCTCTTTAAGGATTGTCAACCGTGTGGGTGTGATGTTCTTGGAACAGACAGAGATGTTGGATCTTGCGATCATCGAACCGGACAGTGTCCTTGCCTTCCGCACGTTATTGGTAAACTTTGCAACGCCTGTGAAGAAAATCACTGGAAGATTGCTAGTGGTCAAGGTTGCGATCCTTGCGAGTGTGACCTTGTTGGCAGCGTATCTGACAAGTAAGAAATTTAATTAAGAAACAGGTGCAAAAAGAGCTTATGAAACATTTCTTGTCCTTGCTTAACAACTCTTCATTTTCTTCTTAGATGTAATCCCTTCGATGGAACTTGCGAATGTCGTGCAGGCTTTGGTGGCAGAAGATGTAACGAGTGCCAAGCAAACCATTGGGGTAATCCCAACGTGGAATGCTACCGTTGCGACTGTGACCAGATAGGATCAGCCAGCCCACAATGTAACAGAGAAACTGGTGCCTGCGTCTGCCACAAAGGAATTGGAGGTCCCAAATGTGATCAGTGTGATCGTAGTTACATCGGTTACGCTCCTAACTGCAGTCCTTGTGGCGAATGTTTCGATAATTGGGATATGATCCTTGATGGTTTGAGAAACAAGACCGACTACGTTATCGCGGAAGCCTCCAACATTCAAAAGGTAGGAACCACCGGAGTCTACAGTCAAGAATTCGACGACATGGTGAACTCTATCGAACAGGTGAAGACTCTGCTTGGAAACGCAACAATCAGAAGCCAGGATCTAGATGAACTGAACAAACTCGCGGAAGACTTGAACAAGAACGTTTCCGCCACTGCAGAAAATCTTCTGAGGGCTGATGAACTCTTGAATAATGTCAAGCAGAGGGTAAACATCAATGATGTAGCTTTGAAAACGTTAAAGAACAAGACGAACAGCCTTAATGAGCAAGCTACTAATCTGAAGGAAAACGCAACCTTTTTACAAGAGGGAAATGTCCAAGGTGCGTTGAATGTCACCCGACTGATGGCTGCGCAATCTCAGCAAGCTGAAAAAATGGCAAACGATACCACAAACATTTTGGATAATGCTGATAAGTATAAGAAACATACTGAATCCCTGATTGCCAAAAACAGCGATGCCGTGGTTCAAGCTCTTGCAAAGAATAAGGAATCTCTGGAGAACTTGCGAGAGAAGCTGGGCTCCTTTACTGAAGTAATTCCTGAATTAAATTTGAATATGTGTGGACAAAATGCAACGGAGTGTGGCAGCGTTTGTGGAGGGGCTGGATGTGATACTTGTGGAGGACTATCTTGCGATGCTGGAGCTAAGACGAAGGCTACTCAGGCTTTGGATGTTGCAAAGAAGCAATCAACAAAGATTAAGAATTACAAAGATGAGGCTGAACAACTGCTTCGTAGCGTAAGTATTGATTGGACTATCATCAGATATTAATGACTGACTTATATTATAACGAACTTGTAACCCAAAAATTAATTTCCAGATGAACCAAGTGAAAAGTGACGCCACCTCAGCTCGGTCAAATGCTCAAGACGCTTTCAACTTCGCCTCAGATGCTCGAAACCGATCCGACGACTTGGCGCGGAATATAAGCGACTTGGCCGACAAGATCGGAAGTCTTCTAGATCAAAACCAGAACCAGGATCATACAACACCGGCTCAAGTCAGAACACTCGCCGAAGAAGTCATCGCGAAGAATATTCCTCTCAAACCCGAAGAAATCAGAGAGCTTGCTGATAAAATCAAGCAGATTGTTGGATCTCTCACCAACTCTGATACGATCCTCGCTGACACTAAAGATGATTTGGATCGCGTCCTAGAACTGAAAGCCCAAGCCAATCGGACTAAGGAAGCAGCTCTTGAGAAGCAAAATCTGGCAAGCAAGGTTGGTGATCTTCTAAACGAAGCTAAGGAAGCTCAGGATCTTGCTGATTCTGCCATCGAAAAAGCTAATAAAGACATCACTCTCTCTGAAAAAGATCTAACAGAGATCATCGAGGTGACAAGCGAGGCCAAGAAAAGAGCAGACAATACTAAAAATTCTGTGAATGCTCTCGAGGATAGGCTGAATATACTGCTCTCTCATGCTGGAAGGAATGAATTTATTGTCAAGGAGGAAATCGCAATTCAAGGTGCAAAAGTAGGCGAGGAAGCTAAAGTTGTTGAAAATAAAACTTATCAACTTGGAGAAAAGTACAAACAAGCTAGTGACACTCTGAATGAGAGAGTGGATAAGAGTAAGGCCAATATTCAAAGGGCAAAGAGACTATTGCAACAAGCTTCAGAACTGACTGCTGACACATCTACCAAATTTAAAGATCTTAATGGAATGGAAAGTGTCTATAAAGACAATGAGAGAATTCTAAGTGGTCTGATGGCTGATGTTGATGCCATGAATGAAGAAATGAATCATCAGCTTAAGGATATTGAGAAAAAGTCTCAAGCTTACAGACAATGTTCAACCTAAAAAGATCAAGGTGTTGAATGCAAATCATTAGGTTTGTTTCTATGCATTTATAGTCAGAGATCTGTAAATTATACAGGCATTAATGAGACTTTCTTCAGAAATGTAAATGTGAAGAGATTCTATAGTTAGGAAATTACTGTTACTAAATATTCTTATTTGATTTAATAATTTTTGAATGAGTTGAAATTTTCATATTTACAATTTTGTTTTCGTTGGTGCTCTACCATTTTTCTCTTTTTTAATACTCTGTCGATGTGATGTACTTATTATCCCTGCGAGGGATATAAATAATATAAAATGCTTGATTTGTAAATCAATGAGAAGAGAATACAAAAAATTCAGTTTCTGATAAAGAGTAGAGAAAAACGTTCCGAATGAATGTTAGATTCAAAATCCAATTTGGGACCATTTTAAAAATCTTCTGTATTCTCTGTTTTTGACTGTTTTCTTTAAAGTGCCATAAATTTGGACCCGGGTCCAATAGCTTAAGAGGAAAATTACGTATAAATCTACATGAACCCCAGCAGACGAGGATGTACATATGTAAATATATTAATCAGAATCGCATCCATATCTTTTTCCGGAAGCTTTATACTCTCTTAAGAAAATCGAGACAATTAATAGAGATATACGTAACCCAAATTCGATGGCTTGAAAGAGGGGATATAAATAATAGAATGACTGAAATAATGAAACTTTTTTATCTTTTTTAAGAAATATTTCAAATTTTGTACTGTTAATGACAGTGATTCAACTCTTCTCGATGGCCTTCGAAATTTAGAAGTATAAGTAAATAAAATCACAACAAGATAATGTTTTGATTCGTATATTTAATTGTTTGTTACAATTGTAAACTGAAAAAAATTATAAAGAAAAATAAAAAACCTATAATAAAATTGTCGGAAAGTTGGAAAGCATGCTACTATTTTAGAATATTTTCATCTATTTGCTAGAATTTATAACAGATTAATTATAATGACGATTTTAAAAGCTTTAAATTGGAAATTATCACCTAGAAAACCCTCAAATGTAAAATTATTTAGTTTTGAAAGCCTAATTCTAGAATAGTTTATTTCATGAAACTTTCAATTTAAAATTGTTTAACTTTTTAAGGTTTGAAATTCAGAATTTTAAGTTTTCAATGTGGTAGGGTATATGTAGCAAAAAATTCGGGCTTTTTGTACCGAAATTTCGTTACAAATAGTCTCTTATCCATGTTCAATTTTGAATTATAAATGTTATGATAAATGTGAATTTTATAAACTTAAGTCTTTTTTTAAGTAAATATTTCAACTTCTTTTTAAATATAAAAAAATTGTATTCATATTTTCTCATTCCTCTCCTTCCCCTTTTCTTGTATCCACACTTTTATCTCGGGAAAACATTTAATCGAACATTTTCAATAATATTTCAAATGAAGGATTATAAAATTACGAGTTTGAATTAAAAAGCCCTAAAATTTGAGAATTTTAAAGTGAAAGCGTGTATAAATTATTTTAAATTGAAATTGAAACAGAATATCTAATTTCAAAATTAGAAAGATTAAAATTTGAAAATGAAAACAAGTATTGAATTGCAAAATTTATAATTTCGAATAAATCTCTAAAGGTTTAAATTAATGTGAATAATTTGGGATTAAGATAATTTAAAATGCAATATTTTATATTTACCTTGTTTTTCAAATAAACTTAAACTGTTTGATGATTGTTATCAACAATTTTAAATTAAATGTGTTTAAAATTGAATAATTTGAAATTGAAAAAATAAAAACGGCTTCGTTTCAAATTTAAATTTTAAAATTGTATTTTTGAAACGAAAGTTTTTTATTACTTGAAAATTTTGAAAAAAGAACTTTCTTAACAAAGTGTTACAAATTGAAATATTCAAAATCTAACAATTTAATTAATAATCAAAATTTTACAGTTTCGAAGGATTAAACTGAAAATAAATAAAAATATTTTCAAGGCCTTCAGATTTCAATTATAGAATACTAAATACTTTTTAATTATATAATATTGTGTAATATTAAGCATATAAAATGTATTTTTTTTAATTACGTAATAATTTTAAACGTTCAATTTATAAGTTGCGCTTGAAATTATACAATTTAGAATCTTGTATTTTCAAAAACATGCATTTTTTGAAAACCTAAAAAGTAAATTATTTAACTTAGATGGCTTCGAATTTTAAATTGTGCCTAAATAATTAAACTTTTCGTTTAAGAAAAACTTTATATTTGAATTTATTAAACTTCAAATTTATAACATTTTCCACGTACATTAAAAAAGTTTAGATTTTAATAATTTAATGTAAAATAGGTTTGAAATTCAAATCTGAATAGCCTGAAAACACATATTAAACTCGAAAAAACATTGGAATATTGTCCAGATATAAACAAAAATTTTAAGGGCCAATCTGGTATTGTAATTCTAGTTCTCAGAGTTTCAGGAAATATTTACTACAAGTGCAACGACTGCTGTTTGGGGAAGATAGAACAGGAAATGCGATAGGACGTACGATAGCCCTTTATCTAAATCAAACATCCTATTTTCTAGTAGGAGATTACACATTAAGCACCTGCAGCAAAACTTTGTTCCTTATAAACTTTAAAATCAGACTTTTCTTTTAATTGATAATTTCAATAACTTTTAAAAACATTGTTAGTCATTCTTTTCTAACGTGAAAGGGATATGTTGAATTTCAACCTACAAAGATCAATTTTAAACCAAATAGTTAAATTTAATCAAAAAATGCGCATTGTTAACCAATTATTTAATATTTTATTTTTCAACTTACAAAGGATAAATGTTCAACCATAAATTTAATAGTTAAATTTTCAACAAAGTACTTGAATTTTCAATAAAAAAAGATTTCATAAAAAATTGAAGCTTCGGCTGAAATAACGTATCAACACATATTTTGTTTCCATGGGCTTCTATGTATATGAGTTTTTCTTTTAACTGTTTGTCTATTCCGCGGAAGCGCTGCGATCGACAATTTAAAAATTGAATTCGGAATAAAATGTCAAAATAGTCGACGTTATTTACTTCCATTTATTTCGCATCTATCTCAATTAACCTCGCAAGTGTACATATCCAAATCTAATTTCGAATTTTTTAAGGATAAGAATAGAAAATTACATTCGTTTAAGAGTGTCGACAAAAAATGTCAAAGTTGAATTCGGAAAATTTCAATTAATAAAAATGAAAATAATTAGGTTAGATCATTTACCAAATTTGGTCCTACACATATTTCAAAAATACAAATATAATTTATCGTCTTTTTATTAAAAGAAAGGGAAGAAAAACACTTAATTATTCGTGTGATTGTAATTTAAAGTTTTATTTTGATTTTATTATAAAAATAATTTAAACAATATTTTTAATACAATTTCTGATAATTATTTATGAACAATTTATTTATTTTATTATTTTTTAATATTATATTTGCTATTACCGGTTCTGGACGTTTTACTCCAGCCTCTCTAGCCCTTTTATTTTTTCCTGCATGTCATTCTAATAAATTTAATTTTCTTTTTTTACTTTTGTTCAAAACTGTAATGAGAGAATTATATAAAGGTACATTTTCTAAGTATATAACCTTCACTATTTTGACATTTCTTTTCCAATCCAATTTTCGATCGCCGCGTTTCCGCCGAATGGAGAGACAGTTAAAAGAAAAACTTATATCCTTAGAACTCCCTGGATACAAAATATGTGTTGATAAAACGTTATTTCAGCCGAGGCTTCAATTGTTGAAATTTAAAGCCTAAAAGACCGATTATCTACAAAACAGTTGAATTCTCAGTTCGAAAATATGATTCTTCAAACAAAAAAAACTATCCATTTTTAACGACGAATGGAATAGTTACATTTCTAGTTAACAAAATAAATTCTCAACCAACAAAAAAAGTAATTTCAACAGTAACATTAAATTTCCAAAAGAAGAGATGAATTCTCAACCAAAATGATCAACCTTCAACAAAAAAATGAATTTTCAACAAAAGTGTTCAACTTCATTTCTGCTGTTATTGCCGATTACTGGTCAAATAATTTTCTGGTGAAACGAGAAAACATCTATCTCGAAAAAAATGTGTTCAACATTCAACCCCAAATATGATTTTTTGACAAAAAAGATTAACTTTATAAAAATCTAATGGTTATATTTACAACCAAAGAAATGAATCTTAAAAAAACTTTCAAGCAAGTAGTTGAATTTGTAACAAAAAATTACTTTTTAATAAAATGATAACATTTATCACAAAAAATATTCAATTTTGAAGCAAAACGTAGAATTTGTAACCAAGCGAGATGAATTCTGAATCAAAAATATAATTGTAGACTTTTAAATGAAAAACCGTATTATATTATTGGATTCTACTAATTCATTTTGCATATCTAAGCGAAAAACGAGAAAAAGGGGAGGTTTCTTGAAAACAAGGAGTAAAAGAAGAATTCTTCGAAAAAGGGGAAAAATGAGAGGAATAGAGGAAGAGTGTGTAGTCTAAAAATATGAAAGAGCTTTTGAATATTAAACTGCTCCGTTGGAGGCCCAGTGGGCGCAAACTTTAATTATGTTGATAGAACGTCCTAAACTCTTTTTCGGACGTGTGTCAAAAAACTGATATTTCTTGATGTTTGTGCCCATTGTGGGCTATTTTTCGAAAAATTCGAAAACTTTGTTCAAATTTATCATGAGGAAACGCACTAAAACGTACCTTAATTTGGTAACGTCTATCCCTATTCGGAAAGGCAAAAATTATTACTTATCAAAAAGGTCAAGGTTAGAATAAAATTCAAAATATAATTTGAAGTACTTATTCTACTCAACGAATTTCCTTTTAAACTTCAAATCAGAGTGAAAACTACATGCATTCGTAATTTTTCCTGGTTAGGTCCATCTTTTTAAATCAGCCCTTTCAATTTCGAATATTACCAGCCGGTAGCATTCCATGAATGGGAAGCTTTGTTGAATTCAAATGGTGTATGGGTTTTTAAGGGTATGTACAATGCTCTCATTCAGAATCCGAGGCAAGGTTTCTCCGTCGAAGTACAAAAAAGCTGGTAAAAAGGGAATCTAAAGAAGAGGAGTTTTAAAATAGAAAACACAACATTGCACGCTTTTTAATTGATAAAATTATTTGATTGGTCTAGATTTAAATAGAAAATTAAATTTATTAGCAAAGTAAGTAATAAAATAAATAATAAAACTTTTTTAAGTCATAGGCAGACTTATGAATTTGAGAAACACTGATAAAGGCTCACGACTTTTTTCACTGTTATGGTCACGCACTATGTTTATCCATTGTTGTCTCATAAACAAGGGAAAACTATGTCATTTATATATATATATATTTAATATTTTGTATGGTAAATTATTTTTAAAATTATATGTAAAAAAGGGTAACTAAAGTTGTATGCTATGAGAGGAAAGTATTTGGAGAAAAATTATTTGTTGATGTGGTTAGAATAAAGAGTATGGATCTTACTATGGGATTATCAGTCAGTTTAGTTTTTTCATGTGATCTATGACACGTGGTGACTTAATGAAGCTGTTCACCTGGGGTGATTGCTAAAGAGACTGATCAGCGACCTGTGTCGGAGCAGTGTTTCGAAACAAACGCGTTGCTTAGATAAGCAAAACGGGAATTCTAGATTGATCTGAAACTTATACTGGTGTTATATACCTGGACATGCCCGTACACACTATTCAAAAATCCAACTTTACCAAA
Organism: Belonocnema kinseyi; assembly: GCF_010883055.1. Taxonomy (NCBI): domain Eukaryota; kingdom Metazoa; phylum Arthropoda; class Insecta; order Hymenoptera; family Cynipidae; genus Belonocnema; species Belonocnema kinseyi. The sequence goes on from NC_046660.1 coordinate 88,089,341, forward strand.
AATTCCTTCGACATATTTGACTGTAACCAGATAGAAAAATAAGCTTCTTAATTTTTTTTAAATATAATAATCTTTAAATACATTGACTTTGTTAACATGGAAGCTTTCATGACGTTATAAATCTTTAAAAATGAATAATTTCCAATTCTATGTTTTCGAAATTTAAGAATTCTTAATGTTAAAAATTATGCAAGTTTTAAGTTTTACAATTAAAAATTCGGCAATTTTTATTCTTTATATTTGAAGTTTCTTCAATTTTAAAGGTTTATGATTAAAAACTTGACTTTTGATTACCAAAATCGTATTTTTTATAATGTACAATTAAAAATTTCATAAGTTTTACTATTTAAAATTCTGTAATTTTTATGCTTCACTTCCAAAATTTCTTCTATTTTGAAGATTTACAGTCAAAGTATAACTTTTGACTTTCAAAATCATCAAAATTTAAGAATTTTTATTTTCACATCTTTAAAATTGAAGAGTCTTCAATTGTAACTCTGTGAAGGTTGTAGACATTTGAATTGTATATCTGTAGAACTGAAGTGTGTTTAATGTTTGATGATTTGCTTTTAAAAGTAATTTAATTTTTTTTTATGTAATAATTTTTACACTTCAAGATTTTGCACTTTTAAATCGTCAAAATACAACAGATAAAAAACATTCAAAAGTGTATAATTTTAAATTAGAGACATTAAAAATTAAAGAATTTTCAAGATAGACCTATTTCAAAAATATGTTTACAATTTTATTATTTTAAACTATAAACATTCAAAAATAAATAAGTTGGAAAATTTTCAGCTGTTAATATCTTCAAAATGAATCAGTGCTGAAAATGGAAGATTCATAAAATCTTATATTTAAATAAAAGTGAAATATTACTAGCATCTGATTAAAATTAATATTTTATGATAGCCGATGTAGATAGATTATTTATTATATATTTAATAGTAATCTAAACCGATGCGTATATTTTAATTTGATAATTATGCAGTCGAAATAAGAAAGGTGAAATAAGTGCTTTTTTCTGTTAGTTACATTAAAAATTTGATCAATATGAGAAAAGTTAATAAAGTAGAATATCAAAATGAAATTGCTTTAATTATTTTTCTTTTGATCTCCTTATTTATAGATTAACTTTCCAAGAAAGTTAATAATGATTACAAAGGATGGATATTGGAATATGGTAATATTGAGGAAAGAATGGATTGGAGAAGAAAAAAATGTAAGGTCATTGGAAAATAACATTTATCCCCTTAATTTGCAACTGGCAATGGCTTCAATTGATTCATCGGTGACGATACACTGCCCATTCATTCTCGCTATCTTTTGCTGACTCCGTCCATTTACTCATCAACGATAAAATATGCTTCTTTCTCTCCACGGTTCGCAAAGACCATTGTTAACGAGACATATCGCCTCCGAAGCTCCATATGATTAATTACTGCTATTTAAGTTCTGATTGGTTGAGAATTTGCGACTGATCTTTGCATAACAATTTCAAAGAAAAATATTTCATTATCTATTTGAAAATTTAAACAATAATGACCTTTCTAATTCAAAGATAAAATCGATTGCTTACACGGAGAAAAATGGATGTTCAAACGTAACATCTAGATTTTCAGCGTTAACATATTTTATGTTCAACTATAGGACAACAATCTAGATGTTCAAAGCTAGCATCTGTAGATCTTAAAAAATCCGGGATATTACATGTATGGTTATGTCAAATAACGCCTGTAAATATTTGAGGAGTTTACTTATTTATGGTAATTTAAGGAATTGATTGATAAATTATTTGTGAATTTAAAATAAAAATTTAATGTTCATACACGAAGGAAAACAGATAAAGGGTATGAAATATTATATAGTATAGTATAGTATTTTATTCCTCTCTCGAATGTGGCCATCTTTTGTTTTTGAAAAGCGAAGCCAACGCATTTTTCTATAGCTTTGTTCGCGCCTCGAATTTTGATCGATTAATTTTTACTTTCGCCCCAAAAATTTCACTTTCGCTCCGCAAATTTTACTTTCGCCCCGCTGATTTTACTTTCGCTCTGCTAATATTTTACTTTCACCTCGCTAATTTTTCTTTCACCCCCGCCCCCACCCAAATTTTACTTTTGCCCCACATATGCGATATGCGGGAAATATATGCTTCTTTTGCCCCTATTTTCAGGCGCAAAAGGTGGCCATTTGGGTCGAGTGTGAAATAAAAATGATAAAAAAATGTTGTATCCCTAGTGTGGTAGATGTAGTTCGAGAATTGATTTCTTATAATCATATAACACAAATGCAATTTTTTAAATAATAAAATTGACATAAATCAAGACGACTTGTAAACATTTTTTCGATTAATCAAAATTTAAGATTCAGGCCTTCAAAACAGAATAACTTTTTTAAAATATTGAAAATTGAACTACACTGCCGTGCAAAAGTTTTAGGCCACCTCTGTTCTTATGATTAAATAAATTCTTTTAATTTTAATTATACTAGAGCTAAAGAAATTTCTCTTTAAAATGGTTGATTGTTTTCGAAATTCTGTATAAAATAAACCCAGGATGAAGTCAATTTGTCTAGTTTTTAAGTAGATATTGCAAAAATAGTGTGCAATATTATTGTTGATAATAAAAATATTTTTGTAAAATATGTTAAACATATAATCATGAAGTTTCTATGTAATTTTCTCAAAATTTATATTTATTTAATTTTTATTCTGTTTGCCTACAGATGTTTTCAAATGTTTTCAACTTTTTTATTACAACTTTAAGTTCTTGCAATTCGTAAAGAAATTTTTTGCAATTTGTACTCGTACGCTGTTGTGGTACAACGAAAAAATAGCTTCAAATTGATTTTTGCAATATCTACTTAAAAATTAGACAAATTGGCTTCACCCTGGGCTTATTTTATACAGAATTTCGAAAACAATCAACCTTTTAAAAAGAAATTTTTTTAGCCCTGGTATAATTAAAATTAAGAGAATGTTTTCAGTCACAAAAAAAGAGGTGGCCTAAAACTTTTGCACGGCAGTGTAAATGTGAATCATTTAATGTAGAGTCATTAAGTGTAAAATTAAAAGCATTCAAAATTGAAAGCCATGTGAAAGATTTGTAATTCAAAAATCTTATATAATAAAATGTTAAAAATTCTATATTTTACAACTCAAAGTGCTTCGAATTGATAAATTAGAAATGAAGTAGTGAGAATTTGTTATAAAATTGAAAGGTGTCGATGTTGTAAAATAATTTACGATTTGAGACCCGTTTAATTATAGAAACTTCATAAAATATAGTTGACTTAACAAAGTTGAACGAGGGCAAATCCAATTTAAACAAAAATTTATTATTTTAAGGAAAGGTTTGTTGAAATACATAAATTTTTTTAAAGTAAGGAAAAAGTTGTTTCCTTTATATCTATTTATCTATCTTTCAAAATTGCGTGGTCTCAAATTTAAAGCATTCAAAATTGTAAATAGAATATGAAAATCCTTGAAATGGAAATAAATTGAAATTTCTAAATCTCCTGAATTAGAGAATGTGGATATAAGGGACTTTTAAAATTAAACGATTGAAAATTATTAAAATTATTTTATAATTGAATCATTTTTAATTTGAGGTCGGGTATAATATTGTAAAATTTGAAATTTTAGGCCTTTATTATTTTACAATTTAAATTCGAATGTTTACAAAAAATTTTTTAATTTAGAATTTAAGGCCATCGAAATTTGACAAAATTAAGATTTATACTTATAGAACGTAAAAGTTGAAGGCTAAGCATTTTTCATTAGATTCCTTCAAAATTGAAAAGTCTGTTTTTTCAGCTGTTCCTAAAGTGCTTTAATTTTTATAATATAAACATAAACAAATTTTCCAGTCATGCTGCAAAAAATAATTAAATTATGTGTCTAATAAGCCCAAGCTGAAAGCAAAATGTCAATTTTATAAGAAAATATTGCAATAAAACGTCAAATTTTGATGTTGTTGCTAAATGGAAATAACTACAACTTTAATAAGTAAATCTTCATAGTATTTTTGTGAATTGTTAGAATATGTTGAAATTTGTTTCTAGATTCTGTCTTTGGGTAAAACTTGGTGAAAAAACCGTCGCCAAATTCTAAAAATAACAGAATTTTTTTCAATCGTATATTGTTAATTTTCAATGTGATTTTCCCCACTGTTAGTTGCGGATACTTTACTCAATTAAGTGATGAATTTTTCTTAAAGTTGAATTATTGGTAGTTAGGGAACTTCTTTGAAGCAATATGTATTCGCGCGATGGGGTTCAGAGAAAGAGATAAAGATTTCTGTTTGTCGAGTCTGATTACCTTACCCCTTGGTAAAATGTATTTACTTTTCAGGGGTCGTCGGCTTTATGAGGTTTCAGGCGAAACTGGAGACTGAAAATGTTTTGAAGTGTACTCAGCTTACTATAGGGCATTTATTCCAGAAATTTATTGAATCTTTAATGCTTTTAGATAGTTTACAGAAATATTGATAGTAAAGTTTAGAATTTTTTTCAATAAAAATGAACCCAATTGTGTTTTTATCATATTTTAATAGCATGCTTTTTGAAACAAAGATTGAGAAAAAACTCAACAAAATATTATTAGGAATTATTAATTATAAAAAAAAATTCCGAAAACAATGTCGAAAACGTCGATAAAAGCGACTTCAAAATCTACGTCAAAAACTTGACGTCCTTTTCGACTTTCATGTTGGAAGCGATCCAAAAAATAAACCAGTCTTTATTTTTAGGCCTACAAATTTCCATAATGTAACTATTAAATACTTGAGGATGAAAGTTTCTGCGAATTTGATGGTTTAAACACTGACCAATAAAAAATGCAAAACGTTCAAATTTGAAAAGGCCTTCTTTAAAAAAAAATTCTAGTTAATTGTTGACAACAGTAAAATTAGTTGATTCCTTTCATTGAGTTTCTATTATGAACAGCAACTGCGTGAAAAATATCAATGTTTTCAAGATAGAAACAAAAGAATAATCAGAACAAAATAATAAATGAAATAAAGACTGCATGATAATTCAGGGTTATTTGGTGCGGTACAAATATCAAAAGTACAAAATAATTAATTTTTTTTTGTAAAATGTTAACCAAAAATCATTCTCATCAAATTTTCCCCTTTTAGCTAATGATTTTCGAAAGAATTCATACAATCTGATTTTTCCCAAAATAATTTGTTTCAATACGAAAATACGTAGTAAATATTACAAAAATCTTAGACAATCTACCACTACTTTTTCATATTTCAATAAACTGTATTTTTTCTCGAATCAATCAAAATAATAAGAGTTCCTTTATCGAATAAAAGAAGAAAATTAAAAATACCTATGCTCGTTCAGAAAATTAAACATTTTGAACAAAATGCTGTCATTTTTCAGAATTCTCATGTCATCTTGAAATGATTGTAAAAAATAATATTTTTTGCTCTATTCGTTGAAAACTTGTGCATTTATTTTAACTCTAGAATGATAAAAATTCGCGGCATTGAATATCCGCAAAGTTAAAAAACTATTCAACCGATTGGTACAAAACTTTCAATATAAGTATCTGTACTAATAGCAATCATATTATATGTTTCTATTACTTTGAAACAAGTATTTGATTTTAGAAATGTTCGTATTAACAAATAAGTAAAATTAATATATTTTGTGAAATTAAGCATTGCCAAGTAATTCTAAAAGATATGTCATTGTATAAATTGAATTTTAAAAATTAAAGAAACTTTAAGAATGTGTTAGTGAGGAAAAAACTAAATCTTGACTAAATTTTCTCTCATTTTTTAAAAATAATATTAATTTTGAATTATCAACTAAAAAGATGAATTTTAAGCTGAACATTTTCAACCAAATATTTGAATTTTTAAACTAAAAAGAACAATTTTTGACCAAAAATGTAATAGTTAAATTTTCGTTTAGAAACTTATTTTTAATTTAAAACAAAGAAGTTCAATTTTTAATCCGAAAATTTGAAATAGTTAAAAAAATCAATTTTTAACCAAATAGTTGAATTATCAGTTAAAAAGATTAATTCTTTACAACAAAAAACGAATCTTAAACAAAGTAGATCAAGTTTCAACCAAAGAGATGAGTTTTCAACTAAATTTGTGAATCTTAAACAAAAAATAATAATTTTGAAGCAAGTAGTTCAACTTACCACCAAGAAGTTGAATTTTCAATCTGAAAAGATCAATTTTCATCCAAAAATTTAATAGCTGATATTTTAACAAAAAATAGTGCAATTTATAATTCATTAATAGTTGAATTTAACAAAAAAGACGAATTTTCAATAAAATACATTAATCTTGAATCATATAGTTGAAATTTCCACTAAAAACAGTACATTTTTAATAAAAAATGGAATAATTCATTTTTCAGTTTCAAAAAATTATTTTCAAACAGCGAAATTACTTCTTACCTAAAATAATGAATTTTCAACGGAAAAAAATAATTTTTAACAATGTAGTTCTTGATGAATTAGTTGAATTTTCTAAGCAGCTGTAGAATTTTCGAGTTCAAAATACGAATTTTCTGCCAAACTGAAATTTGTGCTTAGAAAATAAAATTATTCTTCCACTACACTTTTAAATTTAGACTACATAAAGTATATCGGACCTAGCAACATTTTAGGCCCTTACGAAATTATAAATGTTCATATTTTATGTGTCTGTTAGTGCCACTGTTAGCTTTCAATAGTTCAATATTTAGCTTTTCACTATTGGAGACAGTTCAATCATGAGTTGTTTTTATAATTATAAGTTAAGCAGTTGTTTTCTAGTACCTAAAGCGTTATGGCAGCAATGTCTGTATTGCTGATTAATAATTATTGATATTTTGCATGCTGATTTTTACTAAGCCTTCATTCACATTTTGATTTTAACTCCATTTTTTTATAAATAAATTAATTCAGGGTGTCACTTATTGGTCGCATGTCACATACTGGGGTCTTTACCTTATTAACAGTTTTTTTATTTTTTAAAGTAATAATTAATAGTTTTAAATTAAATCTGATTGAAATTTAAAAAAATATATATTCAACGATTTTTAATTGAAAATGTTTGAAATCAATTAATTTTAAATAACGTAAAATTTTTCAATTCCGATATAAAGTCTAAATGAAAGCGCTTAAAATTTAATAATTTGAAATTAATTTAAAAACAGAAGTTCTCGAAACTTTAAAATTTTAAAAATTGTCCAACTTCATTCGAAAGGAGTAAGAATTGTATCATTTATAATTCAAAGGTTTCAAAATAAAAATAATTTTATTGTGAATTGAAAAATTAAATAATTAAAACTTACATTTAAAAAATAAAATATTTTCAAAATGTTCAAAATTGAATAATTTCATACTAGAATGTTGACAGTTGAATCATTTAAAATTTACAGAAATTGAAATGATATATTTCCTAACTAAAAGTGCCAAAAATAAAGAAATTTCAAATCAAAAACTTTTTAATTCATATCACTTTTAATTTTAAAGGTTAAAAACTTAACAATTTGAAATTGAAAACTTAACTGAATATTTCAATGTTAAATATTTATGGGGGTGAAATTAAAACAGTATTTTTTTATTTGTATTCTATGTCTAATTGTGAAGTTAAATGTTAAGGGTCAAGTCGATAGGCCTAATCTTGACGATTTTGAATAAATTGTACAAAAAACTTTTTTTCCTTATAGTAAATAGGGTTAAAGTTCATTGGGTTTGCGGGATCTCTAAATATAATTTCTTTTTTTCAACAAAAAAAAAACGCATTTATTTTTTGTGGATTCGAAAAAATGTTGGGGAGATCTGCATGAATTTCGAGAACATTTTTTTGGGACTACCCTTGTGTAGATAACTATAACATAATGGAATCAAATCTGCAAAATCAGTGACACAAACTGGACCCCCCGCATGACTATTGTATTTCGATGACTTAATCAAAATATAGGAGGGACTCAGGGGTCTCGTTATATATCAGAGTTCAGGAGAGGGGTCGATTCCGTTCTATTGTTTCTGGCGGAAATAATTTTTCTGCAATGCATTCGCCGTTTCCTGCATCCGGTGTGCCGAAGGCCTAACTTGAACAGTTCAGCACCTTTGGTCGTTGGGGATTATTTGCCAGAGAGCCTTTCAGTGAATTGTTCGACCTCTCTCTCAGGGTTGACAGCTGTTCCTGGTGTACCTATATGCTAGTTACACTAAACCAATCAGCGTGCCGACCTCACCTTTCCTTGCACTTCGACATTCGACGAGCGCAAAAAAAAATTGTTGCGGCGAGCACCATACGAGCAACGAGCCTACTGCGATTCCATTTCGAATCTCAGATGAGTTTCTACTCGGCCGCGAAAGCGAACGCACGTGTCGCGAGCGTTGAAAAACATGTGATTTTATATGTATGTGGAAATGTGAACGATTTATGTGGTTTTCAAAATTTTAAGTTTTCTACAAAATGGATACATTTCAGAGGTATTTTTGAAAAATATTGTGATTACAAGTGAACAGCTTCCGTATTTTATGATCTATATTTAGGGCTCGGATCGACTAGAAGGCTTTTAAACAAAGAAAA
>NC_046660.1:88098001-88108300 GCF_010883055.1 Belonocnema kinseyi
AGCATTTCGAAAAAAGCCGCTTCAAATTTCTAAGGATAATGACAAAAAGTCACTAGCTGACACCAAATGACTGAAATAATAACTGTATTTGTTTAGGAATATAGAGTGGATTATCATTCTTAATGATTGTCAAATATTATTTAAACAATCAAAATAAACTTTTAAGTTAAAAAAATTTTACAATAGTCTTTTGGAAGGACTCTAAATGTGAGTTAAAAATATTTTTGTCTGAACTGTGAAATTTGTCAACTTGTATTATTTTAAAATGAGAAAAGTTTACTATTATTTGGCTGTGTGCAGTCCCGAATTTCGGGACGAGACACTTTGTTAATATTTGAAGAATTAAATTTGAAATTAATTGATTTTAAACGTTTTCGGCTACAAAATGTCCAGTGGTGAAACCTTGCAATTTGAAGAAATTAAAACTTGTTATCGGATTGATTACTGTGTAAATTAGAGAGAAAGAGATAGTATTTTTTATTTTTATTAACTCCAATGTGTAGCATTAGCGAAGAATTTATTTTTATACTCAGTTTACCTATAATTTTTTCTTGCGTCACTCTAATCATTACTCTGTATTACTGGGGGCCTATACTCTCATATTACATTTTATGCGCATATCTATCCTCAGAGTTTTATGGATACTTAAAAAACTTCTATATTTTTCCGTAGGAATTTTGAATTCGAAATATTAAATGTGAAATGCAATATATATTTTTTGTGTTCCTTTTACAGTACAGTAAAAAGAATACTTTAAAATTGTACCCCCTACAATTGGTTTGGATTAAAATAAGCCATGTATGGAATTAAGATAGGGGAAACCTCCCTACGGAGGATAATAATTAATTAAGGTCACAAATAAAAAACATAATTAATTTTAATCTCGATTCATCAGCACGTACAGTTCCTTAAGTTTTAATTAAATTAAATTAATTATTTCCATACATTAGTATTTCTAAATAATGATTATCCACTGCCAGTGGCACTGTCCACAGTAGTGAGGTTACCCCTAGTTGCACCAAAAATCAGATCTATGAAAAAAATAGTTTTTCTATGAATTTAAAAATAAAGATAATAATACTGATGATGTAATTTCAAATAAGAAAAGAACATTATTTTGAATAGAAAATGTTTAAATCATACAAAAAACATTTATTTAAACAATGGTTTTGCAATTGATTTTTTTCTTACTGTCGCTTCTTGGCAATTTTTGAAAAATGATTTAATTTTTATCAATTATAGCTTATTTTCTCTGGAAAAAATGCCCTATAGCAATAATGTTTCCAATTTTTTAATTAAATTTTTTTGTGTCTGAAATCGTTAAAAACATTTTTTTAACTCAACATTTATAAAGCAATTTAAAGATAATTTTTGAAAAATACAAAAAAGTAAGCAATTATTATATTAAATTCCAAAGATTTTTTAACATTTGGTAGGGAGAGACAGAAAAATGTATGTACAAAACCTATTGTTAAAATAATTATTTTTTATACCGAAATTTCGGTACAAGTAGCCCCTTTGCCAGCTCCCCCTATTCGACCGAAAAAATCCAGCTATTTGTACCGAAATTTCGGTACACTTAGTCACGGCTTTATTAAAAACGTAAATAATTATAAGAAAAATATGTCAAAAACATTATTTATTTTAAAAACTATACTCTTGTTTTGAAACACTTTGTAATTGTAATTTGAGGCCTAAAAAATGTAGACTCGAAAAGAGATCCGCTTCGCTATATTCATCTGACAAAGGAAATCGGGAAGAATAGACACTGCGATTTATTAGTTAAGCGTAAAAGAAAATTTAAAAAGAAAACTGGTTTCCTAATATATCAGAGTATGTCACTCATAGATTTGCCATATCCTCATACGCATTCAATGACCATGAGAAGATTCTGTCGCAAGCAGACCAACTGATTATATATATACAAATGTGACACTCATATCTATGTCCTTAGTCAATGCGAAGTCACTTTTTTACAATTCTTGAGATTAGACACCATTTCGAAACTGGAAATATCGATCAGTAAAACTCTAAAATAAAAATATTTTTTATATTAATGTAGTAAAACACGAAAAAAACAAATGATTTTTTTCGGTGATGCACATTTGTATTCAACTTTCGTAAAACAATATTAACAATAGTATACCTAATATTTTTTTCAATACAGAAATCCATAAAAACATGATGAAATCTCAAATTTAGTGAAATTTTACTTTTTATGTTTGATCATGTCGCAGATTAAAACAAACGCACATTTTACTGCCCAAAGAGTACATCTGGTAGACAGATTCGTTCTTCTTGAATTGCTTTGCGAAAAAAACGAAGCCAGTTTCTGGAACGAGAAATTATAATGGGCTTCGCGTATATGCAAAATGACATTCGGACTCATAAATGTTACTGACAAGAATGTGATCAAAGAAGTGCCAAGTATATATAGTACGATGTGTAATAGGCGATACCGAGAATGGACTTTGATAGAAACTTTTTTTTTTGTAAAAGATTAAAATTATCTTTTTAACACAGTAAAAAGAAATATTTAAACATTATTATATATTTTTAAATCCTTGACATTGAACTTAGTAAATCTTGTTTGAATTTAGAACAAATTTTTCTAGTAGATTCATAATTTTAGTTGAAAATTCATCTCTTTGGTTGAAAATTCGATTGTTTTTTTAGCTGAACATTATTTTTTAACTGTATATAAATTTTAATATTTCCGTTGGTAATTCATCTCTTTGGTTTAAAGTTTTCCATTTTTGTTTAAAATTGATCTTTTTTTATTTGAAAATTAGTCTTTTTTGGTAGAAGATAAAATTGCGTTTTTGAAAATAAATGTTACTGGCAATAATGTGGTAAAAATGTTAGAACGCCAAATGCAAATTTGGAAAGTCTCAATATTATTTATAAAATTCTATTTGAAGTAAATCTCAAACAGATTTTTTTAGAATCCATTTTTTTAACCCCCGACTTGTTTTTTCACATCGTTCAAAAGAAAGTTGGATTCTCTAAAATGAAGAAAAATATCCGGTTGGGTGAGTATAAATATGGTTCAACATTCAAAGCAACTGAAAGATAAATGGTGAGAAAAGGGTATTTTGACGAAAATAATATTTTTAAATGAAAGAAACCAATATGATAATAAAAATATATAATATATTGACTGTGACGTCTTTTTTACTACAATCATTACAAATAAAATTTTTATAAAGATTAAAAATAAAAACATTGATATGTAAAAAAACCGAAAATTTTTTAATTTATTTTTTAATAATCATCATTTCACTTTTAATCCAAAAATTGAAGAAATGTTTTTTTGCTATTTCATTTTTACTTTATGAACATTAAAAAAGAAAGATTATTTATTACCAAAACCCAAAAAATCTCAAAATTTTCTTTACTCCTAATTATTATTAGATTTTCAAAATATGAGCAAAACGTGATATATCTTGAAAATTCACTAATAAATCAACTACTACCAAAACCAAATCTGCCCCTATTTTTAAACAGAAATTTGGCTATAAAATAACCACGAGAAAAGTAAACCCGAAGCAGTTTTAAAATAAAGCTATTTTCAAAGAAATACATTTCTATAATTTATCTTCCGAAGACAAAAAAGTTAAATAGTAATCTATTTTTATCATTTAACGTTTGACATCTATAGATATTTGCATGCACTTTTCTACTCTCATAAACTTTGAAATATCATTTGCCAATAAATTTTTTAAAATTCCTATAAAATAAACGATAAAAAACAATTGTTTATTATCTCTTGAATCAAGATATTTTCTCAAACAGCAGACTTTTCGACTGGTAGTGTTTTTTGAGACAATAATTCTCGATTATAATTCAGAATGATCAATACGAATAATTTCAAATGGTAAAATATATTGTATAAAGATTAAAAAGTTAATAATAATTCTGAATGAAATATTAAAAATTATATTATTTGAAATTAAAAAATTAAAAATTATGTCGTTCAAAATAAAATAGATAAAAATAGAACTATTTAAAATTGATACCTCAGTAAATGAATACCTTGTTTATTTTTAAATGGTTATAATTTTATAACTCTGCATTTTCTGGTTGAACTACTGAATTTTCCATTTTTGTCTTTTATTTGTTTTAATTTTACAAATAAAATTTCAATAGTTCAATTTTTAAATGATTTAAATTCTTTTAATATAATTGACATTTTTAAGGATTTGGGAATAAAAACGTTCTAATAAATTCTTGGTCAATAATTTTTTTCAGTTTATAACTGAGTATTTTTTAAATCAGTATATTTTAGAATGATGCAGGGTCAGTTCATGTTGAAAGTGTCAAATTTTATTCGCTTTGAATTAAAAACGATTTTTCAATTTTAAAATATTTAGTTTTGAAAGGTTTGAAATATAAATAAAACCATTTGAATCTTCTTGAATTTTAAATGATCAAAGTTTCAACATTCTAATATAAAATTATTCAATTTTTATTGTTTTTCAGTTACCTTATTTAAAAACTTTTAATCTGAAATAATTAAATTTCCAGATTCTTCAATGCAAAATGAGATTTTTCAATTTTAAGAGCTTATGACTAAATTTTTCAATTTCAAAAGCTTTCAGTTTTAAATGCTTTGATGTAGAAATGATACAAATTCAATTCCCTTTTATTCCATTGCAAATATTGTCCTTTTTAAAATTTTACCTAATCTAAAATTGTTTGATTTGTAACGTTTTCAATTCAAAATCGATAAATATATCTTTGATTATTTCAAAGCTCTCTATTCAAAATGATTAATTATTTAATTAAAATTGATGAATTAATAAAAAGTAGATTTTCTATCAAATACATGAGTTTTTAGCCAAATAATAATTTAATTTTTGATTATAAAGGGTTCATTTTTAATGAAAGAAAGGAAAAAATAATTTTAAAGCAAAACATTCAATTTTCAAGCAAAGAAATTTATTTTCAATCAAAAAGACGAATTTTAATTAACAAAAAATATTAATTATTTTCAATCAAATAGTTGATTATTTTACTCAATATTTTTAAAAAATGTTCAAAAATAAATGTTAAAAATCGTAAAATTGTTAAAAATTTGTTAAATTTAACATTTAAATATTTAGTTAAAATGCATTTTTTTATTATTTTCAATGTTAGAAAATAAATATCTAGAGAAGTGAATGCGCGCTCATGCGTTTCCTGCTAATCAACAATAATTTGTGCAAAATAAATATAATCTATTTCTAGGGGCTAAATGCTAGAATTCATTTATGTAAAAAAGGGAGTGAATCTGAATTAGTTTCAAATTACAAATCTTGAAAGGATTTTGGGATAGGAAATTTATTTTCTGTATCAACAAGAAAGTAGATTAAAATAAATAAATGCGGTTTTCGTGTTTGACAAGTTGTCTTCAGTTTAGACACATGTTCACACAAGCAAGGAAAACTGATGCAAGAAGAAGGAAAGGCTAAGTTAATTCTTGTGGTAGATAAGAGGTTCCGCCTCGTGTGGCCGTAGATTGCCAGTCTTTGAGAAGCAACTACACTCGCTTGTTGTTTGCTTCTGGAAAAGATATTACTAGCAATAACGATAACAAAAAGTCCCATAAAATTAATGCGACAGGAAATATTAAATCAGGGGTCAAGATCTTTAACCGAGGTGGAATTACATCATTTTAATCTAAACTATATTTTGAATGAAATCTAAAAAATTAAAAGTGAATAGCTGAATCTATTTTTTTTTTCATTATAAATTACTGAAATATGTGTGATAAATAAAGCAGCACTTATTCTTTGTCAAAAAAACTATTTAGTCAAAAACTGTTTGAAAATTTTCAAGAATTAAATTTAAAAAGCGTTTGAAATAATTTTGAAAACTTGTTTTCAGGATAATTCTAACCGGACATGAAGTGCAAAGGAATTGAAAACACGAAACAGGATCATTTCGTCGACTATGGGGGAATTTGTTAATGATTCGCTTCTGGAATACGTTCAAGGCAATGATAATGTAAGATCCTTACCACGATTTGTGACTATCATCGCAGCTGCATGCGCTATATTGTTTAGTGTTGTTGGAGTTTTAGGTAAGATGTTCTTTGTTATTAAGACATTTATTTCATTATTAAAATTTATAGTTGCTATGTTATCCTATTTATTAGAATATTTTAACATAATTTTTCAAGGCGGGATTATTCAGAGAAAGTTAACTGAAACCTTTCTTGTATGGAAATTCAACTATTTTGTTGGAAATCCGTACTTTTTGGTCACATTCGATTGTGTTTTATTTAAAATAAAAATATTGTCTATTTGAAATATCTACTATTATATAATTCGTTGAAAAATTATCTTTTTCGGTTGAAAATACGTTTTTTTTCGAAAATACATTCTTTAACTAAAAATTGATATATTTTAGTTGAAGATTCATAATTTCAGTTAAAAATTAATCTCTTTGGTTAAAAGTTTAACTGCATCGTTGAAGATTTATCTTTTTTAATTGAAAAATCAACTACTTGGATAAAAGTTTAACAAGTTTTTAAAATTTTTGTTGTTGTTGAAGGTTCATCTCATTCGAAATTAATTGAACTATTTGGCTGCAAATTCGTTTCTTTTGGTTTATAATTAATTTTGTAGCTGTAAATGTAACTTTTCCATTTTTCGTTGATAATTGATCTCTTTGTTTTTTTTAATTCGTTTCTTTTTGGTAAAAATTAGTTGTTTTTTATTAAAAATTTAAGTTTTCCATTGTTGACTGCAAATTTATCTTTCTTTAGTATAAAAATTAATTCTTCAAAATCATTAATCTTCTTGCTTGAAAATTCGTCTCTTTGGTTTCAAAATTGATCTCTTTTGGCAGAAATTTCATCCGTTTTGGTTGAAATATCAACTATTACATTTTTTTTTGAGAACACATATTTGTAATCCGTGTAAAAATTTCCGGGTCCAGCCAGCTAGGGCCCAGGTTAAGCCCCGGCTGATAATCGGGTAACCAGATTGAAAATTCAGCTACTTGGTTAAAGATTCAACTATATTGTTAAAAATTTAAGTATTTTCTTAAAAATTCAATTGTTTTGTTAAAAGTTTAACTATTTTGTTTCAAATTCATCTCTCGTGCATGAAAGTTCAAATATTTAGTTGTAAATTTAACTGTTTGGTTACAAACTAATTTTTATTTTGAAAATGCAACTATTTTTGGTTGAAGTTTAATCCTATTTGTTAGAAAATTGAACTATTTCGTTGAAAATTCATCTTTTTAGGCAGAAAGTTCAAGTACGTGCTTAAAAACTAAACTATTTTGTCAAAAAATTAATTATTTTGTTGATAATTATAGTATTTAGTTAAAAAGTTATGTTTTGTATTAAAAAATCATACTTTTAGATTGAAAATTTATCTTTTACTGTAGAAAAGTTTTTTTCTTAGTGGAAATGTTTTATTAAATTTGAATTTTTTCATTTTAATCTCAATTTTTATTGTTTCTTTTTCTCGTGATTGGCTTTTGACTATTAATGGTCAGATAAAATAAAAAATTGACCAGAGAAAAATCAGGGAAAAGTCCGGGAATTTTGTGCCTGAATTCTTCCTTGCCATGACTTCTTATCTATTTTTGAAAAATTGTTGAATTTTATTAAATGATGACTTATTTTTTCGGAGAAAATATTTTTTATAACTTTACTGCTTTCCAATGTTGAAATGAAATTTTGGTATGACAGAAATCTTGAAATCAATTTTTTTAAAGAAATAACTTTTTAAACGGCTGCGTCCCGAAAAATTGACGAAGATGTAATTCGATTACTGATCCAGAATCTCGGGCGGATGAGACCATTTTTTGAATACGCAATAAACGACACCATTAAAAAACTTACTGAAAAACAATATTAATAAAATAATGACTTTTCGTAATTTTCTAACTTTTTTTATAGAAAATAATTTTTTTTAGGAGATAGACTGATAATACCATTTGCATTCTTAAACCCATAAAAATTTTTTTTTTCTAGAGACATGAAATTTGGCACAATAACCACCTTAAATTAAGACCAGTTTTGCTTAAATCAAAGCAAAATGTTCTGAATTTAAGGCAAAGTAATTTTTTGGCGCAACATTTTTAAGCATTTGTTACTTAGAAGAAAGATATAATCAAAAAAGATAATTAATTAATTTTATATTTTGTTTAAACTATGGAGTTCAAAAATAAATAGAAAGATAAAAAATACTATTAAACTTGATTAAAATTTAAATGAAAATATATCTGAATCAATTAAACCATTTTTCAACTCCTGAACTTAAGAGTATAAAAACTGCAGATATAAGAGCGCAGATCAATCGGCTGCACTCACTAATTAAATTCTTTCTTTTTTTCAATCTAAGCCAATTTAAGTCTCGATTGCTCACTCTTCAGTCTTTCTGAGAGTCCCTTCCTTCACTTTTGCCTGGACGCCCTCGATGAACTTTCTGGTTAAATTGTATAAGTAGACTTCCTCCTGTATAATTTTATAATTACTATAAAAGCTACTATAGTTGTAATTTTATAAAATTATAATTATCTCCAATATCAACAGTCATACAGAATTTTATAAGGTGTCATCCACAAATTGACGACAGACCGTCAGACGTAATAAACGCATGAATATGTTATATAATTACATAATTTTTCAAACAAATAGTTTAGTTTTCACATCAAAAAGAAAAATTTTAAAGCAAAGATATAGAAATTAAACTTTTAGTCAAAGCAATTAATTTTCAACTAAAGAGAAGAATTTTCAACCATAGTTGTGAATATTCTCTAAGAAAAAAAATCTCAACGAAAAGTTTAATGGGTGATATTTCCACTAGAAAATATTTTAATTCTCACTCAAAAAGAGTTGAATTAAACAAAACAATAGACATTTTCATGAAACTAGTTAAATCCTCAGCCAAACAGACTCATTTTTAAACCAAAAAGAGGTGCTTTCAACCAAAAATATTTTTCAGTCAATAAGGAAAAAAACTTAATCCAAAATGAATTTTTAACCAAATGGTTGAATTATCAACCCAAAGGATGAATTTTCGGCCAAAAAACAAACAAAAAAATATTCAATAAAATACATGAACCTTCAACTAAAAAAAGAACATTTTCAACCGGAAAAAAGTAGTTAAATATTTAGTTAGAAAATAAATTTTCCACCAAAGGAAAAAAATTTTTCAACAAGAAGGTTAAATTTTTAACAAAAGAGATTAATTTCTAACAAAAAATAGAATAGTTAATTACTCAATAAAAAAATTAACTTTGAACCAAACTAAATCAATTTTTCAATTAATTGTTGAATTTTCAACCCAAAATATTAATTTTTTACCCAAAAAAAACAAAAAGTAAAATAGATAAACTATCAGTGAAAAGAGTAATTTTGAATTTAAACAAATTAATTTTCTACCAAAGAAATGAGTTTTGAATCAAAAAGATACATTTTCAACTAAGGAGGTTAATTTTCTACGCAAAAAGATGAACCTTTAGTAAAATACATAAATGTTCAACCATAAAGATGAATTATAGCCACCAAGAAGATTAATATTCTACCATTAATGTCATTTTTAAAATAAAATAGAAGAATTTTTAACCAAATAGTTGAGTCTGGAATTGAAGAAGATAAATTTTCAACTAAACATAAAATAGATGAATTTTTAGTTAAAAAATTAAATTTCAAAGAAGAAAAATAATTGTCAACATAATAGTTCATGTTTGAAAAAAAAGTTATTCAAGTAAAGTGATGAATTATCAACCAAGAGAATGAATTTTGATACAAAGTCGCTTCACTTTTAACTAAGCAGTTCAATTTTAAACTAAAAAAGACCAATTTTCAACAAAATAGTTGAATCCTCTGTCATTTTTTCCCTGACTTTCTCTGACCAGTTTTAAATTCCCGGATTTTCGTTGACTTCATGGACTTTCCTGACCTATAGTAACCCTGATTACACGTTGCAAAAAGACTTTTAGTAACTTTATTTGCATTTAAATGATTAGGAAACATAAATAATTATTTTTATGTAAATTTTTTCTTAAACGCATTTTTGTTTACTTTTTTATGAATTAATAATTAATAATTGTTTATAAATTAAATGTATTTTTGTGCCTTATAATACAGAACGGGTCAAACATAGATTATATATTTGAAGCAGCAATACCTAATTCAAATTCCTTCTTACAGTTTATTGTAAAAAAGTCGAGAAAAAATGTATCTATAGAATTTACAGAATTTAATTTTCTCTAAATGGTAATAGTACAAAGATTTCAAGAATGCTTCTCTGATAGAGGAAGTTATAAGTATGTTGCCGTTTAATCGTTTAATAA
>NC_046660.1:88108400-88114111 GCF_010883055.1 Belonocnema kinseyi
AATGACTCACGGGTGGCAGTGAGTTCTTAAGCACCCATTTATTACATAAAACGCGTTATTGGACATGGACTCTTATTAAGTACTTTAGTTGGCAGTACTTGGTGGTAGTTAGCACTTGAATTTTGAAGTCACGAATGAGACTTTTAACCCCCTGAGTTTACGTTTATTAAAGAAACCAGTCACATTTGAGAAAATGTCACTATGAAATGTAAGACACCTACTCATTTTTTTAGAATCGATGTAATTAGTCTGACTTTCACTCCTAAAGAGTTTAAGATATTCTACTTTATTTTCTCAGCCTTCAGAATTCTATACATTAATATTTATAATGTCCTTTTCGATTTGATCAAGTTTATTTACTGCTTTAATTTAGTAACTTACTTAACAATAAAAGGGTAAAAAACTTCATTTTCAAAGTTCCCTGATTTTTTCCAGACTAATTTTTTATCTTCCCTGACCATTAAAAAGTAAAGACCAAACTTCTAATCTTGTAACGTTTGTAATATGGCATCTTTTATGAATGGAATAAAATGAAAATTAAATTTGCTAATGCAGCATTAACTACATAATGTATATTAATAATGAAAATTGTAAAAATATCCTAAAATTATTCAAAATTTTTGGTTCATAATTCATCCCTTTCGTTAAAAATCTACTATTTTGTAGTTTTTAAACTATTCTTATAATTATATCTAATTAATAATAAATATTATATATAATTATATAACTTTATATTTTTTATTTCAGTTTTGTGTTCAAAATTTTGTAAGTTAAAAATTAATTTTCTTAACTGAAAATTAAAATGATCTATTTTTGGCTGAACATCGATCTTTTTTATTTGAAAAATGAACTGTTACATTTTTTATTGAAATTTCAATTTTTTGGTTGAAAATTCAACTATATATAGTTTAAAGTTCGTTAAAACCATTTATGATACATATTTTGCGAACTGATTAGAAGGAATTAAATAAACTCAAAATATAAACACTTTTGCGGAATACAAAACATTTCCTTGAGGTATGCCTATCGGTACAATTAGAGGGAATTAAATACACCAAACTCTCGCTTTCAGTCCAGTGTCGGGGGTTGCCTTCAAAAAGCCTTGGACTGGTTTCGGGGGGATCGAATCGTCAACAGTAAGAGGAGCTCTGCTCCTCTGAGAAACTGAGCGAGCCACCAGTTATAGGAAGGCCGAGAACGGGGTGACTGAAAGCGAGAGTTTGGTGTATATTGAAAACACGTTCTCTTTTAGGGAATAGGAAACTATGCGGGGTCGCTATGGAAATAGAAATCAATTCGTTTCGGAAATATCCTGTTCTTATGATGAAATTTTAAGCAGATGGAAAAATCGCACATTCAATAGAATAGAATATTCTTCACCTTTACGCTAAAATCTGAAAATATTAATTTTTCTCTATTCAACGCTTATTATCGGGTAGTTGGTTAAAAATGTAACAGTTTGTATGGTTGAAGTGTAATCTTTTTTTTTTCAAAGTTCAAGTATTAAGTTGTGAGTTCAACTGTGAGGTTTGAAATTAGATTTTTTCTTTGCTGAAAATGGACCTGAATTTTATTTAAAACAATTTATTCCCCTATTTTAATGAAAAATCAATCTATTTTCCCTATTTCCAGAGTATTGGGGCTGTGAAGTCTGTTAATTTGATTTCGAACAATTTTTAAAATTTTGTTGTAAAAAATGACAACCAATCAAGAAGGTACACTAATAAACTAGACAATATTTTTCAATTATATGAAACAATAATTCTACACTTTTTTCGTCTTTTCATAATTAATTGTATGCTTTTTTCACCAAAGTCAAAATTTATGTAATTTTCGAATAATTAAATTTTCCTTGCCTGGTAACCAAATTTCCCTATTCGTCAATTTTTTTCAACTTATATTAACTTACTCTTTTTATGTATACTATAACTTATGTATACTATATACTATACACGTGAAAATAGATTTCTCTTTGAAATATTCTACTCTATATTTTAGAATCGTTAATATTATACATATAGCTCATAAAAATTTTAAATTGTGATAAATAGTTACAAAGGTTAATTTGTCAACCTTAAATGTTTTATGGAAATATTTTCGAGATAAATGCAAATTAGAAAGTATCATAAAATATTAATTACATATTGTTCTTTGTTTCAGGAAATTTAATAACCGTCATAGCTTTATTGAAATATGCAAGGCTAAGAAAACATGCAACGACATCTTTTGTTATAAGTCTTAGTATTTCAGACTTGATATTTGCAGCCGTGAATTTGCCTTTGACTGCTTGCAGATATTTATTTGAGGCATGGCTACTTGGAGACGCGCTTTGTCAAATATTTCCCTTATTTTTTTATGGGAATGTCGCCGTATCACTTCTTAGCATGGTGGCAATTACACTTAATAGGTGAGTTGCTATTCTATTTAGTTTAACATTTATTTATAGGTTTCGAACTGCTACCGAACTAAAAAAAGTGTCAAGTGTTATTATTTTTTAAACAATACACTGCTTTTCTACGAGGAATAACAAATTAAACTGTTGGAAACTCTTATTTAATGATAATGAATAGAAATACTTTTTTATTGTAATTTTTAAATACTAGGATTATTAATTTTATTCGATAGATTTAAAATTAAACTTTATAACTCAGAGGCATTCAATAACAAAAAAATTTAAATGTTAAAATTAAAAGATTTTTTATTCGAAGCTTAAAATAAATCTTATGCATTCAAAACAAGAATTTAAAAACTATCGATTTCACGTTTAACTTCCAAATACTTCAATATTTTAATTTTTCAATCTTTTAGGCTTATAGAATTTTAAAATATTGAATTTTAAACCGTTGCAATTCGCGATTGATTAAAATAAAAAAATGTACTAGTTTGCACATTTTTAGAATGTGTTAGTGTTTTTCGCCAGAATTCGAAACTTTTATTAAAAAATCACTAGATTTTAAAGGAGTTTAATTTTTTTTACTATTTTTCAACAACTTTAGGTTACATATTTAAAATGTAAAATTGATATCGTTATTAAGAAGTCATTACAATTAAACGACAATTTACAATATTTGAACAATAATAGCCAATGTTCGTATTTTTGATAGGAAATTGACATTAAACAAAAAATATATACATTGATTTTTCTTCATCAATGAAAAATATTATCCTTGTATGTCTATTATTGTTAATAATGGCTACTATGGAATAAAAAAATTTTGTATTAATATTGGCCTTATATTTTAATTTAAAAATTGCCTATGACCAAAAAAAAAATCATGTTTTCTCGTAGTAGTGAATGTTTTCTAAAAATTAATTGAAAAATCGAATTTCAGGTATGTGCTGATATCCAGATCGGACCTCTACCCCCATATTTACACAAGCAAAGGTATAATCCTCATGCTCGTTGCCATCTGGACCCTGAGTTTCTCCCTTCTGATTCCTTCCCTGTTTGGAGTTTGGGGTCGACTTGGATTCGACGAAAAGACTTTTTCGTGTACAATATTAAAAAAGAATGGCAAAAGTCCAAAAAAATTGCTCTTCGTTCTGGGCTTCCTGGTACCTTGTATAGTCATAACTGTTTCTTATCTCTGCATCTACTGGCGTGTGAGGAGCAGTCGTAAAAATTTGGAAGCCCATACCGGAGGAAAGAAGAAAGGAAATGGATTTCAAAAAAGAGAAGATTCCAGAGTAACAAGACTGATGCTGACCATTTTCCTCTGCTTTGTGCTCTGTTTTATGCCCCTCATGATAGCGAATGTCATCGAAGATAAGGTCCAGTTACCAATTCTGGACGTGATAGCATCCATTCTCGCTTGGGCTTCCTCCGTGATAAATCCTTTCATTTATGCCGGTACGAATAAACTTTATAGAGAAGCCTATCGGCAACTACTCTGTCGAGGGAGCAGAAGAAATCCATCACTTGGACCAAACAAGATAAATTCACACTCAAGCAAATGTTCTTCCCAGCCCACATGACGATTAAGGGATCATTCAGTCGATTCATAAAAGCAACTACCCATCGACTGATTGATCTGAAAAAATCATTTTGAAAGTGAAAAAAGGATTCGTGAATCCGTAACTGCGGCGAAGGACAATAACTTTTGTAGATCTGAAAAATGAAGAATAATATTAAGTAATTTCGAAAAAAGTTCAACTTTCTTTTCAATATTATGGCGTATAAATCAAACAACTCGTGTCTTAATATTGGAGCAACTTGACCATCAAGTGCTCTGTACAATCAAGTATTATTTTACTTTAAGAGCCAGTCATAACCAGTGAAGCTTTTAGAATTTTAAGTAGACTTAAAAAACGACTTATACTCAATTGTAGTTACCTTTTGTATATTTCCTACTGTCACTATTTTTATATGCTAGTTTTATATCCTAGTTTTAAGACTGTAAACACATTTGCAATTGAAAAACAATTTAATATAAAATGGACTGTAATCGAATATACAACCTTTTTGGTATTAAATTATATCTGTAAATACATGAATTTGTGTTTGTTAAGTACTTAAGTAAATGCACAGAAGATATATAAAAATCTAGGCCTATTATTACACGCTAAAATTGTTCACTGAGATCTTTAGAATAATTTGTTTCAAATAATTTACATGAAAATACGTCACTTTTTTACAATCGTATAATATTTGGAAATTCGTTAAAAATACAGTCGAGATTCTTCAGTTTCATAAATATCGATATGACGCATTTTTGATCGAGAATTCGTTCTCTTAAATGCACTTTGAGTGATCTAAAATTAACTAGATAATCTAGATACTCTCAAAAAATACTGATCCGCAGAATTTTTCCTACATAATCTCTATATTAGTCAGATAATTAAAAAAAAACACATAGGTTTATGGAAAATACAGTAAAAATAGATCAAATCAGTTTGGCATTAATTTCTTTCAGAAATCATTTGGAATGTTTGATTTCCTAATCGTTTTTATATTCTAACATTTATTTTTAATATTTGAAAAAAAACACAATAAAAATAAAATCCCTTATTAATAATACGTTGCTTAAATAAATTTCGATTTAAATAAGCTAAAAAAATCTCTTTAAATCTCTAGTCACAAATATTTCGTTTGTCTGTTTCGAAATAGTGCACATTTAGAGATAATTTTGTAAAACAATAATTCAAAATCTAAACTAACGCAGTATACACACTAGCTTTCGTCGATTGCGAACGAGAAAAAATCTCAAGTCTTCTTAAATCTATTAAATATGGACGGATAACAGTTGCTAGATGGATCTTGCAATTTTGTTAGCGCTTCAAAAGAAATATAAAAATATCAAACTAAACTTCCAGTCGAAGATGTAAATATCAGCAGTTTTTAAAGCAGATTTGGTAACTGCAGGTCGCGAGGATTCTGTACTTGGAAAATGTACAAGTACAGTTATTTTTTCGCACTAAATTATTCGTTTAGTTCCAATCCGGGAAGATACTCCTCTGTCACTTTGATCGGCAAAACACTTAGTGTATTCTGAAACAAAAATAATAGTTCGTTGGTTGTTACAAAAAGTTTATAAAACTTTTACAGTTTTATAAATTTCAACATTTATAAATACTGAATAATAATAATGATTAAATAAATTGTGTGTGTATACCGTTGTTATTAGCAACTTATAATATCAACTTAATAAGCTACTTAACTTATATCATTATTATTACTAAATATTTATAAATGTTGACATTTATAAAAATTG
>NC_046660.1:88114211-88125836 GCF_010883055.1 Belonocnema kinseyi
TAAAGGAAATATAGTACTAAAAATGATTTTCTTTTAAAATAAGACAGTTCGAAAAAAGTCTTGTCCGAACATTTTGAAAGATCGTCGTCGGTAAAATTTCAAATTTTAAATAGTTTAAGATTTATATCTGAAAAAACATTTTCATCGTATAAATACATATGTTTATATTTAAACTTTCAAAATTTATAACGCTTCAATTTAAAAACAGCTAAATTCACAAATTTAAAAAATCAGATTTTGTTAAAAATTTAGAAACTTTAAACGCTAGATGTTTGAATTAGGAATAGGTCAAAATAAAAATGCTCCTAATTATTAGAATCATTTGAGAGATAATAAGAAACAATCAGTTTTTTTGTGCAAATTTTGAAAATGTACAAAAATCACGTTTCTTTAAAATTCAGTTTAAATCGGAGATACCGTTTTATAACAAAAAATCCCATTTTCCCCACAATAATAAAATCAAGAAGTGTTTCTCCAATTCAAACAGAAATAATTTCAGGTTTAACAGCTAAAACTTCTCTTTAAATTTGCAATTAATAAAATTAAGAACACATTTTTTTAAATATTTTCAAAAAATTCTAACTTGCACAAAAATTTGCACATTTATAAGTTTTTATAGTTTCCTCAACAAAAAAACTTAAACTAGAACAAATTCGCCATTATTTTTTGGGCCACAGGTAAATATTGTTGAATTTTCAAATTACAAAGCTCAACTGAAGACATTACAACATTTTTAAAGAATTTTCAATTTTTTAATTTTCACTCCGTTCTATTGAAAAAGTCCTTTATTACAAAAATACCGTTTTAAGAATGAACAAAATAAATATTTGTTAATACTTTTAAAATTACTTTTTAACTTAAAAGATCAGTCATAAAAAGTATATTTTTTCGAATGAAAATTTTACCTTATTAGACTATGTTAATGTGATTTTTAAAAACGACACAAATGCATGAAGGAGCATTGAGTCTACATCGGTATAATTCATATTTTAACAAATAAGTTAATTTGTAAATTATACACTTGAGAACACTAGAATTAGAGGCCATAGATAAATTACATGAAGTTTTTTTTCTCTGAAATTCTGAATCACGTTTTTTATAAATTAACAAAGTAAAAATTAACAAATTAACAATCAATGTTCTAAGGAAAAAAATTAATTTTTAATCAAATTCAAGAATTAAAAAAAAAGTTGAATTTTCAACTCAAAAAATGAATTTTGAAACAAAGTGATTAATTTACTTCTAAAAGACGAATTTTAATAAAATTCAAGAATTCTCAACCAAAAAGTTGAATTTTTTTGAGACCATTTTTTTAAACTTATAATAAAGTAGTTCAGCTTTAAAACATAGTTGTTAAATTTTGAACCAATAAGATGAATTTTTGATCAAAAAGACTGATTTTCTACCGAAAAAAACGCTTTTTTTTTAAATTCAAGAATTCTGAACCAAACAATTAAGTTCCAACTGAAAAATAAGCATTTTGAAACAAAAATATTATTTTTCTATAGAGAAAAAAGAATTTTTAACAAAATTCAAGAATTCTGAACCAAAAAGTTTAATTTTCAACTAAAAAAGATGAAATTTTAAACAAAGTGATTAATTTACTTCTACAAAAGAAGAAAATTTAAGAATTCTGAAACAAAATGTTCATTTTTTATGAGACAATTTTTTTTTAATTTTTAAGAAAGTTGTTAAGCTTTAAAACATAGTTGTTAAATTTTTAACCAATAAGATGAATTTTTGAACAAAAGGATTAAGTTCCTAACAAATTTTTTTTTTTAATCCAAGAATTCTGAACCAAAAGTCTAATTTTCAATTGACAAAGATGAATTTTTAAACAAAACTTCTACAAAAGACGAAAATTCAAGATTTCAAAACCAAAAAGTTGAATTTTTATGAGAAATTATTTTTTTTATTTTGAGAAAGTAGCTCAACTTTAAAACATAGTTATTAAATTTGTAACCAAAAACAAGAATTATGAAACAATAAGATTAATTTTCTACAGAAAAAAAACAAATTTCTAACAAAATTCAAGAATTCTGAACCAAAAAGTTGAATTATCAACTAAAAATGAATTTTTAAACAAAAAGATTAATTTAAAACCAATAAAGAAAAATTTTGTTATTAAATTCATTCAACAATTTTTAACCAAAAAGTTGAATTTTCATTTGTTTTGCCCTTTTGTATTGTCCAATCTGTCCTAAGTGTCGTATTTTTTCATAAAGTAAACAAATTCAATTTTACTACTTTTATTCCAACAACAAAGTTCTTCAAAACGCTTTCCGAATAAGGGTTAGTCCCTTATAGTTCCCGGCCATTCATAAGTATTTTTAGAAACAAAAATTTCTATAAATTCTAAAAATTGAAAAATGCAGTACTTTGATTGCGAGCCCCGCCCTCCATTCCGTTTTCAACTGAAGCTTTTGAGAGAGACCCCCCCCCCACCCCTAAAGTGACAGTGTAGTTTATAGATGATCCTTTATCCAGTTGTCATTCTCATATCTTCAATTCAACTTAAATTTCCTTACCAGTCGCGCAAGTTCGTCAAAAGTCGGTCGCTCGTGATCATCAGCATCCCAGCAAGAAAGCATAACTTCATAAACAGGATCAGGAACATCCTCCAACTGCTTCAGCCTCTCTCCTCTTTGCAGAGCCTGTTCAACATCGCTATCGAGCGGACAATGCGCATATGGAGTTGCTCCCAATGACAGAATTTCCCACAGAACAACTCCAAAGGCCCAGACAACAGCAGGTTGGTGTTTCTTCTTGCTCTCAAAGCATTCAACAGCCGTCCATCTCGCATACTTAAAATCCTCCAACGCATATACACCAATCCCATGGCCCATAACTTTTGGAGTAAGATCCCCATAAATCCCCACACTTCTCGCACAAAGATGAGTATGGACGACCTCTTTTTCCTCTAAATACTTCAGAGCTCTCGCAATCGCAGCCCCAATCCTCAGAAAATGTTCACTGGGAAATATCTCCCCGGATCTAGAAGCCAGGAGTTTATTCTTCAAAGTTTGCGGAGGCATTTCCATGACAACGTAGAGTGTATCCTGCGTCTCGCAAGTGCCAACGAGATCGACCAAATACTCCATCGATCCAACTTTAATGCAAACATCCAACTCTCTCAGCATTTTTTCCTTTTTCGACTTTTTCATTGAAGTGTCGGAAATACACTGAACACTAACGGGAATCTGATGACCCTCTTTCTGAACAACGCCACGATGAACGGTTCCATATCGACCACGCCGGATAGCCTCCAAATCAAAGTTTATAAAATTCCTCGGAATGCTCCAGACTTTTCTTTTCAATTCCTGATAGTGATTCACCTTCTCGGGAAAATCGTCGGGAATATAAGCCGCGTTATCTACTTCATACATTGGACCTTGTAGTGTCAGTTCCTGCTGCTCAGATGGCTTCTGCATTCTTTGTTTGGTTCTACGTCTTAAAACAAAGAGAGCGAGAACCGCTACGAGCAAAAGTGAACCCACGACCCCAATGCCTAGCCAAAGAACTGTTCTCGCAGTGTTCGTTTGCAATGAAGCTTCTCTGTGATCGTAAAGATTATTCGTCAAATCGGAATAACTGTATTGTGCACTATCTCGATTTCTTGACACGAGAACCAATCCTACTTGAGGAAGGATAGAGTCTTCTTTAAGTGGAGCATTGTAGTAGCCACCTATGTTTTGTCCATCTCCGACTACGAATTTTTGGTATTTGGGAAAGTCGGAGGCGTCGAATTCAGCAGTTACGTAGTATCCTACATCGTCTTCATTTGTCTGGGTGTAACTTGGATAAGCAATATTATACCCTGATGGGGGAATAACGCCAGGCTGGACGACAACTACTTGGTAAAAAGTGATTGGACCATTTTCACTGCTGCCCTCGGTCAGTTGAATTACCAATGTGTTGCCGCTCTTTTTTAGTACTTTTGGAGTCACGGGTTTGTTTGGAGGACCTATTAGGGTCCAACCAGTCGCAAAAGCGGGATCACTGGTTCCTTTTAAGTTTTTTGCGGTGATGGAGATGTTGTATTTGGTTCCAGATTGGAGACCTGTGAGAACTGTGCTGTTTGAGAAGCCACCTTCTATTTGAATTTCGACTAGAGGAAGAGGATTAAATGCGTGGGTTTCGATTGCTACTGCCCGGACAGTGTAAGATGTTAGATTTCCGTTTGGGTTGTCGGGAGGCTGCCAGGTTACAAGGAGAGCTCCAGCTCCCTCATGGAATGCTTCTACTCTTCTAGGTGGACTTGGACCTGGTACATTATTAGTTTTTATTATTGACCAGTAATTGATTAATAAAAGAAAGGAATTTGTTTTTGTTCAAAGAAATACCTTTTTGGCCAGTTGCGTAAATACTCATAGCGTTATATGATCCACACATTGAGGTTGCATTGTTAAAACAAGGCATTGTGCAATTTTCAGACAAGCCACTTCTTCCGTAGGTGCTGCCGCAGTAACATTTTTGACCTGCCATCAATCCGGCGAACCTGGAATTAAAATTTGTCCAATAAATTATGAGATCTAAAATATCGGATTTCACCATTTCTATATTTGATCTTTTTGTAAAATGAAAATATTCAGGTTTTAATATTTTAAAAAATATGTTTACATATCAACAAGAACAAAACAATCTTTTTATAAGAAAAGCTAAATTTTTCAATTATTTTCAATTATTTTTCAATGACTTCTGCCATTATAAAATTTATTTTTTTAAACTGAATATTACTTAGGGCGTTTGAAATGCATTCACACTGATATAAAAAAATCAGAGAAAAACTGTGGGTCGACATCCAAAATAAGTAAAGAAAAAAAATTGTAATCGAGTAACATCTTCCATGCTCGTTGTTAAATTTACCATTACAATTTTTTTTAATTCTGCCGTATTTAGAATTTTTTGAAAATGTACAAAAACATGTTTTTTGGATTCCTTCTCTCTTGCGGTGTTTATAACATTCTAAAATCGCAAAAAACCTAAATCACGACAAAAGTTTTTTCCCGAAAAATCAAATTAATAAACCGTTTCTTTGGTTCAGCTGAATACTTTTGTCGAATGCCAACCCACAAGTTTTTCCCTCTCACTTAGCTTTCCCTCTCACTACTCTTCAGTGCTCTTAAACTCAATTTAAAAATTGCTCAAGTTAGAACATTTAACATTGCCGTTGATAAATTTGGAATGTTTCATTTTTTAATTAGGTATTTAACTTTGTGAATTTCAACTAATAAGCTTTAACCTTCTAATACTTATTTAAATAGTACTATATATTTTGTAACTGTTTCCATTTTATGTTGGATAATAACTTCTGTCTCCAGTTTTCACATTTTCAACATGATTTAAAATGTTTCAGCTTCTAGTTTTTCTAAAAGTATTTTTAATGGTTCAGCACTGGAAGCGTGTAAATGATAAATTGTTTATTCATAAATAATTTATTTAAGTGCTATAATTGCTTAAATTATTAATCAATAAAGGGGTTCACTGACTAATTTCAGCGATTTTTTCGCACAGTACAAGTATTGTATTTTCAAATATCGTATATTTAAAGAGAAAAGAGGAAAAAGGAGACTTTTTTTAGAAGAATTACATAATACTTGAATAACCCAAATTTATGATACATCTGCAAATGGTTAAGCTGCAAGTACTTAACATAGAAAATCGGAATATGCATACAATTCTTTGATCAACTTTTCATTTACCATAACCGTCCTACAATTTTTTTAGGTATAAAAACGACCTTACACCTAGAAGATCAAGAATATTCATGCATAAATATTTGTTTTTACATTTATTTTTAACACTTTTAGTGACAACAGTCCTACAGAATTTTATAGCGGTTCATAATTGACGTAAGACATACGTAAAATACATTAAATTTTCAATCAAATAGTTCAGTTTTTAATTCAAAAGCATATGTTTTAAAACAAAAATGAAAGAATTAAATTTTTCGTGTAAAAAAATAACTTTAAACTACGAAAAAGGGAATTTTCAAGAAAATAGTTGAATTTTCAACCAAAGTGATGAATCTTTGAGAATTTCAATAAAACAGTTAATTTTCAATTAAAAGTAGAATAGTTTATATTTCCACCAAAAAATATTTTAATTTTCAATCATAGACAATTTAATTATGCCAAAAAGAACATTAAATTATAAGAATAAGAAAATTTTTGCTATAAAAATCGATTTTTAATATAATAATATAAATCACTATAACTTCTTTACTCTTTAATAACATGTATTAATATTATAGGTACATTGATTCGTCTCAAACCAAAGAATCTTTTTTTATTCTTGCATTAACCCTGAATAATGTTGAAGAAAAAAGTTTTACGTTAAAAAACCGATTTTTAAAACATTAATAAGTTTTAAAAAATTCAATAAATATATTTGTTTAATTCTTCGATCAGTTTCAAGATATTAGTGGTGAAATTAAGTCCTACAAATTTCATAAATTTATCCGAAACCTTGTTCAAATTATCGGTGTTGACAAAAAAGTGTGATATCCACACACACACACGTCCGGACAATTAATTGTATTAGCCATTTTTAAATTGAGGAACGTTTGATTAGAAGAAATAAAAAATTTCGAAAATGTTACCATTACAAAACGTCCTCTATGGCTATGAGAAAGCAATAGAACAGTTAAAATGTTAGGAAAATAAATAAAAACCATATAAAAAATTTTCAACGAAATAAAATGAATTTTCAACCGAGAAGATTGAATTTCTATGCAAATAAAATCAATTTTCGACAAAAAATGGAATAGTCATATTTTTAGTTAAAAAATTAATTTTTACTGAATAAAAAACTAATTTCCAATCAAGGAAATAAATTTTGAACCAAAAACATAAATTTGCAACCAAAAAGATTAATTTGCTACCACTAAAGACAAATTTTTATGTAGTTGAATATTCAACTAAAGAAGATAAATTGTCATCTAAACATGGAATAGTTAAATTTTCAGTAAAAAATAATATCTTTCAATAATAACTTTCAAGTATGAGCGCACCTACTGCGCACGACTGTTAATTTTCGCGCTCGATATTATATTTATCTCGCGCTTCGCGCTCGATAATGTATTTACCTCGTGCTACGCGCTAGGTCTTTGTATATTCCTCACACTTGTGCACAGACTTTTTAAAACTAAAGGTCAAAGCATCGACAACACTATTTTGGTGATTGTGAAATCTTTTTTGTTAAAGCTCATTCATAACATGCATTGGCATTAAAACACACGTAGTTTCATTGTCTAGTTTAAAAAATGCACATTCTTAAAAAAAGCTTTTTGTTATTAAACATTTTATTGCAACTTTTGCCGTTTTTTTCAAACACTGAATTTGCACATTTACAATTTAAAAGTTACACATGCATTATAATTGAATTTCCTACCGAAACTCAACCAGTTGTTATGATAAACTTGTAGGGCATTCAAAATCAACATGTTTCTTCTCTCGACTTTTTTTCATATCTTGCGTTATTTGGCTTAAAATATTCATTTTCGTGCTTTATAGAGTTTTGTAAATGCTATAACTCTGGTAATTTTTAGTTTGATGAAAAAAGTCGTTAGGATACATTGTTCATCTTTTTGAACACTATGAATATCCGTACAGAGAATTTTTGAATTTTGAAAAAAATGGTCTCAAAAATATTCAAAATGCCCTACATTTTAAAATTTTTATCTCAAATTGCTCGCTAACGAACTTGAGCTTCGGTTTAGGACACTAAAAGAGTGTACCAAAGGCCAATCTAATAGATTACTTTTTTCAAAAGTAATCGTGCACACAGGAATACAGACGTACACTCAGACATACTTATTCGTAAAAACTTTTTTTTCGGATTGATTCAAATGCACAATTTTTTTCTACTCATCTTTTAAGGCATTTTGCAGTTATACCGAAAAATGTAATTTGTGGATTTTACATTATTCTTTATGCTGCCAAAATTTGAATTTACGATTTTTCAAAAAAATTCAAAAAGTTGTTATGATAACCTTGTAAGGCATTCAAAAAGCAATATTTTTCTTCTCTTGGTTTTTTTTCATATCGTGCGTTATTTGGCCTAAAATGTTTTTTTCGTGTTTTTGGGAATTTTTTAGATGTTATATCTCTGATAATTTTTGGTTTTGTGAAAAAAGTCATAAGGATAAATTGTTCGTCTTTTTGAATACTATAAATATCCGTAGACAGAACTTTTAGTTTTGAAAAAAGTGGTCTTAAAAATATTCAAAATGAACTACTTTTTGAATTTTTAATAAAAATGACTGGCTAGCGAACTTTATCTGTAGCTTAAGACACAAAAAGAGTGTACCAAAGGCCAAACTAATAGAATAATTTTTTCACAAGTTATCGTGCGCACAGGCAAACATACATACATGTCCATTCGTAAAAACCTGTTTTTCGGATTCAGGGGGTCTAAAAAAATGGACATTTAACAAAACCTGGGAGGGGGGGGGGGTGAAATTTTACACAAATCTAATACCTTCTCTGATTAGAATGTAAAAAAGTAGTTTTACTTTCAACTAAGAAGTTGAATTTTCAACCCAAAAAGAATGACTTTTTAATAGAACTGTTGCATTTTTAACAAAATACTAAAATTAACTTCAACTTATCGAAAATTTGCTGATATTCCCTGGCCTGCTTTAAATTCCCTGACTTTCTCGAATTCCCTCATCTGCATCAGCCCCTAATGTTTTTTTTCTGTCCTTGTAAATAGTACCTGAATAGTAAAAATTACACATACTATTCATACATAAAATTAACTAATTTTTTTATTGTGAAATTAATTTTATGATAGGTCAGTCACTTGTTAATGCTCTCATTTTTCAGGAATTGAGGAAGCTTTCGCAAATGATTGCAGGATATTCTTACATATATTAATTATTATCAAAATTCAATAATCAAACAAATTAATAATGCTAAAAACATAATTAATCACTTCCTGACTTTGCATCTAAAGTTCATAAATTTGAATAATAATTCGAACAAATTTCTATTTTATCTTCATACTTTAAATTCAGTGGCGATAATCTGATGATATGTAACGTACTAACATTTGGAATGAAATCTATTTTCCAGAAATTAGAGAAAATGATGAAGAGGATTTTTATTTAAATCAATATAAATTCAGTAATATAAACAGACTATAAAGTTACTTTTACAAATGAAAAAACATTGTTTATGTTTGTACCAAACATTACATTTAAAAAAAGTAAGCATTTGAAAAACTGTCATTTTCAGATATATAACAATACTCTGGCAATTTCAGGTTTTATAAGTGAGTAGACATCCTAATATTGAATAAAAATTCATATTATAAGATGAAGGGACGACAAAAATTTAATTTTAAAAAATTAGAAATTGTTGGTGAATCGTGGATAGTAAAAAAGAATGCAATTTCTTGAAGAGTATTCTGGCCGGAATGTTATACCTTAAAGTGAGTACTTACGTATAGTAATGTGATCGACATTCTTCAATGCAACCAGAGGGTGTACCAAAATCCTTAGAACTTAATACACTTAATTCAGAGTCAGATTCGGTGCTTTTGTAACAGCCCAGGTACTCCAATCCGAGTAAATTTTGAACTCCAAAAAGGACAAAAATCCATAGCAGAAACATCGTGATTTATTTCCGGACTTCACTCTTATTAGAAACATAAAACGAGAATAGAAAGACGTTGCATGGTTGCAGAGCGAACAATGAAAGTCTGAGTCAGCTCATTATAATTCCGTATAACATCAGGAACAGCATAAGTTTGAGGTTAGATTCGGTTACAGTGAGATTTCTGTATGAATTGTAATCAACCGCTGCCTTTCAATTTGTTTATTGGACACTTAAATTTGTAATTTATTAGCATGATAATTTCTCAAATTTTAAATTTTAGCCGCGAAATGGTAATAATAACTTTGATACTTTTGTTTTGTTGACTACAGAATGCAGGGAATGCAGTTTGTCGTAACAAAACACGCTACTGGGTGCGGTTTTTGGCATTGGGGGAAAGTGGGAGAAATACACGTGTGTTAGTGCACACTGCGCATGCGCAATAGCTTCTTAGTGGATTTAAATTTTAAATGACCACGTTTGACGTTTGTAGTTTTCTAAATTCTCACAATCCTGAAGATATTTATATAACATTTTAATATTATGGATTAAAAATTATTTCTCATTTACATTTTATTTTAATTATTTATAATTTGTTATCATTATTTATAATTTATAGTGATAACAAAAAACGCAGTACATTATAATTTAACAATAAAAATTTGTTATACAAGGAATTAAAGGAAAAGTGTTTCATCAAATAATTTACGTCGCTATAAAAAAATGTAAAGAATTTTTTGAACTATACAATATTTCTCAATAATATGTATTCTTATTACACTGTAAATGTGTACATCAAACGGAATTTGTATTTTTTAAAAAGAATATTTGAATTTCTCTCTGATTTGAATACTTATTTTGACTACAATTTTTTTTACAACTTTCTTTTTTTACTATAGGATTAATGTTTGCATGAAATGTATGTCGCTATACACAATTTTTTAGAGAATGTTTGAAGCATTATTAAACGACAAATTTTTGATAATTTTATGTTTTTACCACAGTGTGATTGGGAAAAAAATTTACTATCACATAAATAATTTGTAATGCGACTAGCAAATTGAGTAAATTTTACTTTTTGAAAACCGATATTTTTTTGTTAATTTATATAATTTTAGAACTGTGATATTAATCAAAGAATAATACTTTTAACTGTAAATTGCATTCCTATAAGAAACTATGTAATTTCTACAGATTCGATAATATTCACTGGCGATGGTTACAATTATGTGCCAAAATGTTTGAAGCAATTTTTTTATTTCCAATTTACCGAAACCTAAAGCCAACAACGAATATCAACATTCTCAGAGAAGATACTTAAAGATGTTTGCGGAGGGACAGGCAGAAAGACGCCATAGTCAAAACTTGATTTTAGACTTCAGGGGGGCTCAAAACATGGAGATCCTTTGAAAAACTGAGGTGTGAATTCTGTAAGATGTTCACGCATTAGAAAGGGTTTCTTGAATTATTTCTGCCTTTTCAATCAATTTTAGTAATCTTTTTTTTATTATTTTTAAATAACTCGATATACGAGGTTTCCAAGACAAAGAAATTAATGAACTTGTTTTTAAACTGAAAAGAATTGTGAAATTCCGATTTCAGCATAAACATGGACATTCTTCTATCATATTTAAAACCTGATTCTTCCGTACGACCTCTAATCCACAAGAGAGTATTACATTTTTCAGAAATTTAACTCCCTGCAGTTTCCATAGCTGCGGCAACGACTCTGAATTATTCTGTGTTCGAAAAATAAGACTAAATGTACATTTATTTAATTCCTTCTAATTTCTTTAAAAATATCTATAATTAACTGTCTTGGATGAATGAACTCTTTATTTCATTGTTTCGAATTCTAAAATGTATAGTATATATTTCAAATTAATTTAATTCCAACTGGTACGTTCAAAAAATATGGGATTGAAAATATTTTTAATACTTTTTTCTGAAATATAAATTTAGAACTTTCAATTTTCGTGTATCTTATGAAGAAGATTTTTGATATCTTAAAATAATTTAAAAAAAT
>NC_046660.1:88125936-88138725 GCF_010883055.1 Belonocnema kinseyi
AAGCTATAAATAAAGTGAAAGGTGTAAAATATATACAAATGCAGTAATATTAATAATAATAAATTAATAAGTATGTGAAAGCCAAGATAAAAACAAAACGAAAATGAATTTATAATTCTAAATGGATCCATAATTTAGTAGATAATCAATTAATGGATAATAATTACATTTCACTACAAGAAATACTATTATTTATTGATATCAATGAAAAACTTATAGGTTTTCATTTTAATGAGCCTGACTGCGGATTGTCGTATTTTTCAATTCCATTCAGTACTGCTCTGTGAAGTTTTTCTAGGTGCACTGAAGGGGATTGATTTTTTGTCATCTATTTTTCGACGGTTTTGGTCGTTTAGAAGACGACCGGAAAAATCAGATACTCAAGTAAATTACATTTTTTAATCCCAACCAATGCAAGCCTTCTTACTGGGTATAACTATATGCCTCTAAAAATCCTGTACACGCGAAGAAATGTGTTTCAATCTCTTCTGGCAGTATAACAAAAATTCAGTAATATTATTATTATTTTAACATTATTAAATTAGGTTAATATTGTTCTCAGAACTTTGTTGTGAGTACGGAAACAATGCACATATTTAAAGTTTAATCTTTTCCACTTCGATGAGTAAGTGCAAGATTTCACCCATTTGGATTACATTTTCTTCGGGGATTTTCTTTTTTTTAAGGATTAAGAATTTTCAAGTGCACATAGCATTTTTAAATCTTTTGATGTTTGGATCACCCTAATGCAGGTTGTTGTAAAATGACTATATTATTTCTTTAAGTTTTTCAAAGTTATTTATTGTTTTCAACATGAAGTTCAGAAAGCGACACTGAGGAGTTTAAATACGTAGCATAGCATATCTTAAATTCGAAGATTCTGAAGAACAAGAAGCAGGTATTTTATTCTATCTACCTTCATAGCACCAATCAGCGACCAGGGGGAGTCCTGTGGCCAGGATGAGCAGATCTGGTACCTGAAAGTAAATATTATATTGTGCTATATATATTGTGTTATATTGTGCGACTTCATAATCAACCTTTCCCTATGAGTAACAAAGAATAAAACATCCAATTATTTTGCCATTTAATGCTCAGTTGTGTTAAAGGATGTTTAGAATGAACGTCATAAATTTAAATAAATTTATGCTTTTAGTGGTAAATATGAATATGATATTTTTAGTTGACCGGGAAAATAGAAAAAGGAGACTTTTCCTCACTAGAGGAAAAAGCCATGATATTTTCTAAAGCTCACATCAACGATTGAAAAATAACTTATTTTAATGTCCACTATTTTGAGACCGAAAAAGTCGTCTATTTCGCGTAGGTATTGGACATTGTTAGAAAATTAAGTAATGAAATTATAATTTTAATTTATCAAAAGTTTCTCTATCCTAGTGAAATAACCTGTATGGTACTAAAGACTCTTTTCAAATCTGACTGACTGAAACTTTTAGTACTCAGATAAACGATTAGAGCAAAATGCCGTAAACGGCCACCATAAAACATAATTAAATTTAAAATCCAAAAAACACGGCCAACAATTCCCTAGAGTTAATTAGTACATAATTTCTCAACTTACTAGCTGCTTGTCAACCGAGGCGTCAACCGTTCCAACGGTAAAAGCTAGCGAAAAAGGCGACGATTAAAAAATTCATTTTATATACCAACTCTTTTTCTCATATCCATAAGTAAATCCGTATGTACAAACCATCAAAAACAAACTGAAAAACACAGTTAAGTAAGCATGACTCTAGAAAACACATAAGCCTAAATACCTTATATTTACCTCATGCACAAAAAAAGGTAGTGATAAATTTGTTGTAGCTTAAATGCCATTGGTCTTGAAATGAGATTTTTCAGTTTCATATTTGCACCCTTGAACATAGGCTCGGTAAGAATTAAGGTTTGCGCTGAAAACATCATCTTTTATCAATAATGCAAGACCTAGTGGCTCTAACTTTCAGGGTGACCGTTTTAATCGAAAAAAAAATTTCCGGTAATTTCACACTTTTTTCATGGTTGATGAACTTGAAAAAATCTAACTCTATTCTAAAAATTTTCCCATTTAAAACAATAAACAATAAAAAACAAATTAAATTTACACGTGTGAAATGGCAGGTACTAATACTGTTCATTTGAAATTTTTAAAATAAAATGCAGATAAACTGCAAAATGTAGACCTTTTATAAATTATAGAGTTCAAAGATTCAGATTAAATTCCAAAAATATAAATCCACGTTAAAAATTTCAATTCTCTAAACTTAAGAATCAAGCAAAGAACTTTACAATTTTTCAAAATTATATTTTTTATGTAATTTTAAGCCAGACAAATTAAAAAATTAAAAATAATTTTTTTTTAATTAACAATTTTATAAATTATAAGTTCAATTATTTTCATATTAAATAGTTTAAGCATCCTTCAAAAATTAAAAAAGTTTATTTCAAAACATTGAGAAATCTTAGAAGTGGTTTTTTTTCCAAATTTAAAATGATTGTTGAAATTTTTTCGAAACGTTGAAATATATTTTTTAATGAATTGAATTTTTCCTTCAACTTTAAGAAAATCCTGCAAATTAAAAAAAATCCTTAAAATTTGAATTAATAAATAACAATAGGAACACTTATTATTTGTAGAAAAATTGGAGTAAACTTAAGAGATATTTATAAGTTTTAAAAATATCAAAATTAAATTTAGAACTTGAAATGATTTCAAATCATTTTCACGAAGTTTGTGACCCGAAAAAATTGGGCTATTCGTACCGAAATTTTGGTGCAAATACCCACAGCCGAATTTATAACAAAATGCAGATTTCAACCAAAAGATTTAGAAACTTCTTAAGAATTGTGAAAGGCTTAAAAAGAATAAAAACATTTTCTTAAGATTCCTAGGAAAATTAAAAATGATTTTTCATTTTGAAAAATTATTGTAACAGAAAATTTGAAAGATTTTCAAAGATTTCCAAAATAATCAAAACAGAACCTGGAAGATTTTAAGAATTTTTTTTAATTTATAGGATTTTCCAAAAGTTGTAGGAAAGGTTCGATTA
Organism: Belonocnema kinseyi; assembly: GCF_010883055.1. Taxonomy (NCBI): domain Eukaryota; kingdom Metazoa; phylum Arthropoda; class Insecta; order Hymenoptera; family Cynipidae; genus Belonocnema; species Belonocnema kinseyi. Next base: position 88,128,987 of record NC_046660.1, read on the forward strand.
ATTTTAAAATGTATTTAGAAGTTCTAAACAAAAATGTCAACACACTTCTTTGCAATTACTTGAAGACATTTCAAGTTTTTAATTAATTTCAAGTCTTCTCAAAACTATGAAATATCTCTTGAAATTACTCAAATTTTATTTACAAATAAGAAGTGTTCAATGGCTATTTATACGTCCAAATTTAACAATTACACTTACAAATAAAACATTTTTTAAACAGAACGATTCGAAGTAGAAATTCGAAATTCTACAGATTCAAAGCTTTCTATGTGAAACAATTCAGTTTCAAATTGTTTACTTTTACATATATTTGTGTTCAATTTACTCGTCTTAAATTAACAGTGAAATTTGTAATGGTTATGAAAAATAATAAAAATAATATATTAATACATTTATTTATTCAATTTAATATAAAAAATAATATAAAGACCTCAAACTTTGAATATAAATATTTTATTGATGAATCATTAAAATTGTGATTCAAAAATAAAAGTATCGGAATAAATTATATTATATTAATCGCAATTCGCATTAAGATTTTCGAATTCAAACAGTTACAATCTGGAAATTCTCAAATTTTGAACGGATTTAGAATTCTGTTGTCAAATCAATTATTGTTCAGTTTTTTTATGCTTAAATTATTTATAAAACTGTTGAAGTCAAACTTGGGCGCTTTTTTTCTGAAAATTCGTAAAATTCTCGGTAAAGGAATAAATTCACTGTTATTTCCCGATCCAGCAGCCACCCTGAACTTTGTAAGAAAAAAACATTCAAATTGATTTGTTCTTGTTCTCATGATTATTTAAAAATATATTTTCCAAAACTTTAAATGTTATTTCCGGTTCGTATGTTTAATCAAATTAAACTTCTAAATTGTTTAGGATGGAAGGCTAAAATTATGAAATTCTAAAGACTGGGAAAACTGTTTCCAACCTGCTAAACAACGAGGAATTTTGTCTAAAACTTTAGAGGGCACGTTCAATGAAATTCTGAATATGTAGATATAATCAAAATCTTTATTCGTAAAATAGGAACATATGGGAATATAACACATGTCTATAATTATCTGAGACAGAATCACTGGCACGTTTCTTTAATGCTAAATCAGCAATCTTAAATTTCTATTTTTTATTTCCGGTGAGAAAAAATGTCTCGCAATAATATTTAACAATATCATGGCACTTAGCGATCAATTAGTTTTGGATGAAATGTTTCTGTTTGTTTGCAAATATTTATCAACAATAAGAATTTTTTTAAAAAACTATTTATTATATAATGAAATTTATCGCAGAACCAAAAATGTAACTTTAAAAAATTCTTGGGAGAAATATTTCCGCCACAGATCAAGTAGAAAATTATTGATTACACACGTATTCTCGTATAACAAAATTTCTAGTTCATATTTACGTAACTTTACATATTATTTAATACTAAAATGGAAGCCTTGCTTACTTATGGCAGTTTCTTCAGCCCTCGCAAAAAAGGGACATAATAGAGATCCCAAATTATCACTAAACAAGGCACTTGATCACCTTTCTCCTCTACATCATTACGGTATAAATGTTTCATCATAAATGTTTAACAAGGCATGGCAAAAGAATGTATAAGTATTGCATTAAATTAAAGTTTAATCACACTTCACTTCTATTTTCTCAAAAATTATAATTATATTTGTAACATTACGTAAACTGCTATTGAGCATATTAATTTTTATCAGATATCTAACGATAACTGCAACAATATTGCTAGAAACAATCAAGTTTCTATAAAAAATTTACTGTGACGCTTTAAAAAAACTAAGCATAACAATAATTAATTGTTCGCCTTAAAAAAAATGCAATATTCATAACAAAATAAAAGTACTCATGTACTTATTCCTTAGCCTCTTATCTCTAATTCACGATTGCAGGCTGGTTAAAATAATTGCACGTCACTAATATAAAATTGTAACCAATTTTGCTTTTCTTCTTTTGCACCATAAATTATCTGAAGTAAAAACTTTAAATAAAAATTCCAAAATCTCTTTTTTATCTGAATAAAAAAATCGCCTTTTGAAGCGACAATAAAACGAATGTATCTATGATTTAACGAAATATTGAACTTTCCTAGTACGTAGAAAATCAAATCAGTCATCTTATTATCAAGCTACAAAAGATACTTATCAAAAGATAGCTTAACTTATCACACAGCCTCCCTTTCCACTTTTCGAAGTTCCATCGGAAGTCAGAGATCCTCTTCGTGAAGCTGGAACCGGAGGCATGCTCGCAGTAGTATCCAAAAACTCTTCATCATCGGAATCATCCTTTCCTCTTCGTGGACCCATTTCCTTCATATATCTGTCGATCATATCACGATTCTTAGGAACAAGTGCCCCATTATTATCATTTAAAATCTGCCTTGAATTCTGCAAAGTGTAATAACGATGGGCATAAGTTTGCTGTATTTGAGCAAACGGTCCCATGTCATCATAGAAGTGAACATTCGGCTTCTTGGTTCCAATCCTGTCATCAAGACCTGCCCTTGCAAAATTGTAATCTCTTCTTTCGTACACTGGTTTTGAATCTAACAGGTTCAATCCATCAATGCTGAAACCAATCGGACGAACTTTCGTTAATGGTCCCGGTTCTGGCAGATTAATTCTTCGATTCTTAGTGAGCTCATCGCCATAAGAATATCGATCCTGGATCCAATTGAGAGTTCTAGCATTGACATCTTGCTGGATTCTGATTGGCTTTCTAGTTTCCACTTTTGCAACCTCCTCTCTTCTTCTCTTCTCCATTTCTTCACTTTGAATTTTCGTCTCTAGTTCTTCCCTTCTTAACTCTTCCTTTCGCAGCTCTTCTCTCCTAATTTCCCCCGTTATAAAATCATCCCTTCTGAGTTCTTCCCTTCTAGGCTCGTCTTTCCCATTAGCTTCAAAAGGTCTCACTTTATTATTAGCTACGTCCCTCCATCTCGCACTTTGCATGACGAGGTGAGCCAGCTGTTGAATAGTTTGTTTAGGCTCGTCTAGACCAGGAGCCGAAGGTTTTGCTGGAGTTGAAGAATCACAGGGCTCGTCTTTGAACCTCTCGTCCAATTTCAGTTTTCTCAAACGATCATAACTGTCTCCTTGACCAGCGAGAAGATCGTCATCTTCCTTCTCCCTATGATGCAGATATCTCATGCACATTTGTGTGATTTCATTACTCCCACATTGAATTCTGGCATTCTCAACAAGCTCGAGATACTGCATCTCACTTTCCAAAAAGGCTGCAGATAAAATCATAGCGGCTGTGGGTTCGCGATGCGTGAATAGCTTCTTTTTCGCAGTGAGAGCCTGGCCCATTTTTTCTTGAAGACGAGCGTTTTCAATCTTCTCCTGAAGCTGCTTCTCGTTCTCGATGAAAGCCACTGTTTCTTCAATCAGACATCTAGAATCCATATTCATTCTCACGTCGTTTATGATGCGTCTTTCAGCTGAAGACTGAGTGCGAGATTCACGAATTGCAATAGTTTGGAAGCCGAGCTGTTGTTGGGCTTTGACGAAAGGAGACTGGGAGACTGGACCAAGTTTCGTCCAAATCGAACCGAGTTTTTTCGGAGGGGGAGAGACCATTCCGGGCTTTGTCATTGCGGTATTTTGATTAATTATTTGAGCGGTGGAATAAGATGTGCTGGGAAATCGACAGGGTTTTGGCGGAACGAGGTCCAACTTTGGAGGAATGACTCCCGGTTTCGGTGGAGGATTGAGGTTTGTTATGAGAGGCTCTGGGAGAGAAGGTGGCATTTCCGAATCGGTTTCTGAATCTTTTTCGGGAGTCTTGTTTAAAACGGTTGCATGCACGACGTCTAATAAATGATCCAAACGACTTTCTAATCTATTTTGACGATCTCTGTCCACATCTAGGAATTTTGTGACCATGTCGTTCTGTGCAGCAAGGATCTGAAATTAATGGAATAATTTGAATAAATGTTAAGTCTACTAATTTATGGTACAAATGCGTACGTCGGGCAAAAAGGGTTTTCTGGACGAATTAATCTAGACTGTCCAGAGCTTACATTTTTTATCAGATTTGAACTTCTTATGTAATGAAGGTCGGCGAAATTTTTAAGAGTTTTGTAAAAGCTAATTTTTTATTTATTTAATAAACACTCCTATTTTGTTAAAAATACTCATATTTATTCAAAACATGACAAAATCAGTAGCCACACCTTAGAGACAATATCCAATAGGTTACAAAATTTAAAAAAATGTCTATATTTTTTATTAAGAAATTAATGAGTGAAAGTGTTACTTCGAGATTAAAAATATTTGGAGCCTTCATTTTTTAATTTTTTGCTCGGAATATACGTAAATTTTTAATTCTAAGTAATTGTTCATGTTATAAACGAATACATACGTGAATAATTTCTCGCGAAAAAAGACTTCGTTCTTTTAACAGAGTAAATTTAAAAGTTTTTATTTGTTTGCATCAATTTAATAGACAAATACCGATTTTTCGTCAAATTTCAATCGGAAAATGTATTTTTTTTTTCAACTGAATAACTCTAAATAAGTTGTCAATATACCCTTTTTATATTATTTTATCAATGAGTCACAACACTGTCTTTTTCATAAAATTTTTTATAAATGAATGAAATTATTAGGAGAATTTGTCAGGCGACAATATTTCTTATTCAATTAAATAAATTTTTTAAACCAAAAACAGATTTTCTTCAATTTTCAAAGGTGAAATTGCATTGTTTCAACGAAATTAACTCTAAAGAACTTGATATTAAATTTTAATATTAATGAAATAAATATTAATTTTATTTATTTAAAATTTTATTACTGAAAATTATTTTCAATGATTTATTTATTATACTTATTTTATTAATGAGACACACTTGCGTTTTTCATCAATAATTTTATTACAAAATTCGCAATTTCGTCATTTTTTAAGAGTTTGGTATGCTGGAAAATTATTTAGTAAATATCATTTTGAAAAAAAGGAATCTAGCGGTTGGAAATTGATGGAAACATGTAATGGTTTATAAAATTTATTTAAACAATTAATACTGTCACCGGGCGAAGTCTCCCAATAAAAAAAGTTCTTTCTGAGCCATTGGCAGTTGACTTGGTTAAAAAAAAGGAATCCATTTGTTAACTAATAATCAAGCTATGAATTTGTTTAATAAATTTTTTTATAAAATAAACATTTATTGTTAGCTGATAATGATTATTGTTAATGATAATGAAAATACACGAAAATCTAAATTATTTATCAAATTTATTTAAACAACTAAACATTTTTTATTAGAAACCGTCAAACCCTAAGGTAATATGTTCATAATTGGCATTGACATTGATACAAATTTAAACAAACAAGTTTAAAAATATGAAATAAACTTCATTGAATTCATTAAATTTGAAATGAGTTTAGAAAAGTACAAAGGAATTCGAAGAAATTTCATTTAAAAAAAATGAATTGAATTGAGTAGAATTAAGTGAATTTAGAATTCAAGTAAATTAAAAAATCAAAAGTATTCCAAAGAATACAAAAATTTAAGGTGAATTCCAAAAAATAAATTTAAATTTCTTTAAATCATCGAAACCTTACTAATGTCTTACCAGAAGAGTGACTAATGACTAATGTGAATTTAGAGGAATGTGAGGGAAACGAGAAGAGTTTGATGAAATTCATAAAAAATCAGATTGAAGTTAAACTAAAGAGAATTAAAAAGAATTTGATGAAATGCCTAAAAATTTAAGAACTTAAGATGAGCTTTAACAACGACTTCATTAATTAAAATAAAACAAAAACTTTGTAAAAAATCACAGAATTTAGTAAAATGAGTTTAAATTTAGAAGAATTTAAAAGGATAAAAAAATGCAGGATAAATATATTCATATCCGTCACTTCTTGTGAATAAATTCTTTGAAATACATTAAAATATTATAAAATAACGTGAAATTTCATGACATCTAATGATATTTCTTGAAATCCTGGAAAATTAATTAAAATACTTTGAGAGCTCTTAAAACCCAATAAAATCATTGAAACCTTCCAATATTATAAAATCCCTTGTAATCTTTTAAAATATCTTAAAACATTATCGGTCTCGTAAAATCTTTCAGTATCTTCCGAAATTGTAGGATATTATTTATAACCGCATTCAAATTTGTTTAAATCCCTTAAAATTATTAAAACTCTTGGTAATCCTTTGAAATTATTTAAATCTCCTGAAAAATGCGTTGAAACTATTAAAATAAATAACAAATTTCTGGGAATATTTTACAATTTTTCTGAAATATTTCAAATCCTTTGATATCCTCGGAAATCTCTTGAAACTTTTTAAAGACATTTAAAACACCTGGAATTCATTAACAATACCTTCAAATATTTCAAATCCCATTAAATTACAAAAATCAACTAAAATTTTCTTTGTAATCTTATAAAAAAAAACTCAAATATTAAAAATTCTTATAAATTAAAAAAAATGTATAGCTCTTAAAATACAACGAGAGTTTTGGAATCCTTTAAAAACAGTGAAATCCTGTGAAATCTCTCAAAATAACTGAAACCCATATAGGTTTTGTAAAATGATTTTAAATCACCGCAAGAAAAATAAAAAAATTCTTTATCCTAAAATATTTTGAACGCTTTAAAATCCCTTCAAATTAATGACATTTAATTATTCCTTGGAATCGTCTAAAATTCCCTTAAATATTTCAAATTGAAAGTTCTTGAAATGCCTTAGAAGTTTGAAAAAATCCCTTCAAATTATTGAAATTTATTTTAAATTTCTCAAAATCCTTAAAAATACCCTAAAATATTTCAGAAGAATTCAAGGAAATTCAAAAATAGTTATAGATCTGAATTTAGTGATTAAATCATGCATTGATATATTGAAAGAGGCGATTAATGTGATATTTTCATTTAAAAAAGTAACTAAAAAGTGATTTGAGAAAAAAGTGAATATAATAGTGACTGCAGCAGCCCTGATTATTTTTTACAGTTACTTCTTACAGTAATTCCCTGATTTGCTACTTTTTTTAAATCCCCGCCTCTTAAAAGCTTTGAGTTTATTATACATTTTTTTTAAGTTCCATTATGGGCTGCAAATAGGATACCATAGGGACCAAACGGGGGAAAAGTATTTTAAAAACTACATAGACTGAAAGAAGAAAACCCATAAATAGCTCAGAATTTGCAACAAAAACGGTTTTTAAGTGAAATTGGAAACAAAACTTATTTGACCCTTAATATTTTTAAATCTTACAAAATGTAGCTATGCTAAATAAAAAAATCTGTCTCCTTATTATCCACCTATAAAAACATATTTCATTGACAAACCAATCCTGAAAATGTCAACCGTCAACAAATATATTATGAAATAAACTAATTTAAAAATCGACCCACACAAATATTTTTGAAATTTAATTAACTTTCAATTTTCAAAAAAAGCGCTCAAATCGGATCAAAATTGTAAGCTCTAGATTAAGTTGTCCAGGAAAATCTTTTTGGCCCCCTGTGCGTCAGTCAAATTATAATTCTAGAAATTACCTTATTAACGACATCGTTCTGAGAACTAATAGCACTCAACATCAACTGCTCCAACTTCTGTGCTTTCTTCTTCCTGAAGGGAGCATTCGGCATAGTCTCAGTGTCAGTATTTACCGCGAAATCCTTCATTTTCGGAATTCCGTCTTCGGAGGGAGAAGGGGATTCTTGCAGAAAGTCAATCGAGAGAGTATCATCATTAAAAGTAGCATTATTCGTCAAGGTCGTAGCATCAATGTTAGGAAGATTCATTCCATTCTGGGCAGGCAAACGCTGATCGAAAGTCTCGTTTAAATTATGCGCCTTCTCTTCCTTCGCAGTTTCGCAAAAGGCTTCATTCATATTGGGAGCAAATTCTGGCGAGTAACGTGGAGACAAAAGTCCCTTCTGATTCATGTTAGAAGCGTAATTTTGAAGACCTCGAAGATCCTGATACTGTCGATAATTAGCAGCTAGATTTTGTCTGAAACTCGGCTTGCGTGGCTCCTGTGGCATCGCTTGATTGTTAATAGGGTTTTGTTGAAATAGGTTTCGCGCTCGTAAGATATTTTCCGGGGCTTGGTTCTGACTCGCTAAGGGATAATTTTGCAGTTGATCGTTTCCTGTTCTCCATTGAACTCCTTGATCAGCGTACAATGCATCATATTGATTCGTATTGAGTAAATTATGTCGATAGGTGGTTGGATTCAGCTGGAGCAAATTGTTGTCCGACAACTGATTCTGCAGCATGTTCTGATGCAAGAGAGCTTGATTTTGCTGCATATTTTCTTGGATTATTTGATTATGAACATTTTGGACACTGTTTTGAAAAGGAACCTCACTAAAGCGATTGTTGGAGAATGTATTTCGCTGGAATGTTTCTTGGATGGCTGGTTCCATGACTGGAACAGCATTCGGTGGCAGAGATTTTCTAGCGAGATGATCTAATTGATGCCTTGTGTTCGTCGCAGCATCTCGTACGGGAGAAAGCACACGAAAAGGCTGAGCAAGGACGGTTTCATTAGATTCTGGAGAGTCTGGATAGTCTTCTTCTCCTAAAAATGTAAGTGAGTAAAGAAGAATTTGCGGAGATGTAAATTGTATTTATTAGAGCAAATATTTTGATTTTCATACTCGGTGCTGCCCACGTTGGCGAGAGAGCTTCTGTTCGATAGAGAGATTCTAAAGGCTCTTGATATTTATAGCGCATTTGGAGATTTTTGTTCGTCTTTACGTCTTTTGGTGGAGATTTTATGACGCTTGTTGAATCTGTTCAGCGACAAAAGGAGAAAATAAGTATATGTGTAGATTAATTTTAGGGTTTAATTATAATTTAATGGTGGGGAATCATAAGGGGCTAACCCACCAAATGTTTAAAATGCACTTTTTTGGCTTTTTTATTGTCCAATCTGTCCTATGTCTACTGCTTGTTTCAGAACGTGAAAAAATTTAATCTTACAATTTTTAATAAAATAACAAAGTTCCTCAAAAGGATTTCCCAAGACGTTCTCGGAGAAAAGTTATTTCGTCCTCCTGAAAATTTTTCCGAATAAGTGTTAGTCCCTTATGCTTACCAACCATTCAGTTATCGTTTTATTTTAAACTTGATTTAAAAACATGACGGTGTTTAAAATAATGAATTGAAACAAAAGAAATGAGCATCAGTTTGAATACTTTTATAAACAAAATATATGAAACGTATAAGTCTTTTGAAATATTTCTTTATCTTCACTAATTGGTTCAAATACTAGAAGAGATAATAAAGTAAAATATATAGCAAAACTATATTTAGAAAAATAAAATCAACCAGCAAATTAAATTTTAAAAATAAACTATATATTTTTGTCGACCGTATGTAATTTTGCAGGGCTAATAATTTCTAGTTTTTAAAAACTTTATTTCAAATGTTTAATTATTAGATATTTAAATTTCAGTTGATTTAAAATATAATTAAAATTAAGTTAGTTGTGCCAACAATTAAGTCTAAGGGAAAAAGAGCTTTCTATGATTTATGACAAGAGAATAAAACTCACAAAGTTATTATTTTAACAATAGTGTTTGTGAATGAATTTTTTAATTTAGCTTCTTGCCAATTTTTTAAAAAATGGTTGAAATTTAATACATCTTTCCTTATTTTTTCGAGGGAAAACATTCCCTAGAACACTGCTATTTCTAACATAAAAAATAGGCATGTAAGCTTTAAGTATAGTAATGTGTTTAAAAAATGGTTTCTT
>NC_046660.1:88138825-88150431 GCF_010883055.1 Belonocnema kinseyi
CTGCGTGTCAATAATATGCTAGAACACTTGCGGGAAAAATGCAGAAGGCGGTTGTCCTTGGGTCGCTCCGTGTTCTTAGGGTCCACGAGGCTTTTGCAGGATTGTCGTATTGATTCCTTTACAGACTGCAACCATGTATCTCACGGTTGTGAGACGTGGTTATGGCTGAAATTTTACCGCGATTTCGCTGGAAGCGGGTGCAATTTTTCAGATTAGCACCCGCTCCCGGCGAAATCCTGCGGTTGTCCTTATGACAATTTTTTAATTATATATATACCGATTTCAGCCATAGAAAAATTTACTTTCAAAATTGAAAACAACAGAATTGTATAGAGAACATTTTCGTTGGACAAATATGCCACCATTAATTAAAATTCAGCCATTTTTCAAAAATGGTTAAGAAGCGATAATATAAATATATATTTTTTTCAGAGATATAATTGTTGGCAAACTATCTTAACTGCATATTATTTAATTTTTGTATAATGAAAAATTAATGATTCAAAACTCTTCCTAATTTAAGATAGAATCGTAGAATCATCTACACTAAACACCGTTAGTAAAAATTACAAGCATGATGGAGGATCATTTCATTTTATGTAAGGAGAAGAAAGAAGATCTCTTCTGCTAGAATCGATTAAAAAATGGTGATGCAGCAAGACAAAACATTAGATAACGATGAACAACCCGAATTAAAAACCAAACTTGAAAATTGAGCATTTCAAAAGTGAAATGCTATAATCCATTTTATGAATACAACAGAAATTAATTTAAATTAGGATTACTTTTTTATTTAAATATTCTAAATCAAGATTTTTAGCTTTGCAATTTAATAATAAGAAAGTCGGTAGAAATAGTGTATAGTATCTTAAATACTTATTAAATTAAATTAATTCACATACATTAGTATACACATATTACAATAGTGCATTCAGTAATGAAAAACTTTAAATTTATCCAAGGACAAAATTAAAAATAAATTCCTATACAAAATTATGCCAATTTTTTTCATAGATTTTACAAAGCCTGAATTTGGAATAAAAAAGCTCCCAAGCAGAATCAATTATTCAATTTTTGAAATTGATTTTTTCAGAATGCACATTAAATAATCAATGTACTGCTTCCTAGTGTAATTTTTTTATTTTTTAAATGAGCCCAAAAATATATCGAGAAAAATCTTCAATATTTAAAAAATTATTTATAATTTTTAAATTGATGCAAATTGTCAATAATTTTGTAATAAGTCGTGGCTACGAATGCTGAAATTTTCTCGGAAATTTCAGTAGAAATAGCCGGATTTTTTTGGTGAAAAAAAAAGAGTTATTTGAACCGAAATTGCGGTAAAAATATCCAGATGTTTTCATTAACTGCACACTCCTTTGTAATATTAAAAAAAAACTTGCAATGTTTTTCCTTGAGCTTACATTTCGCAGAAATGTTATGGATTTCAAGTTATTTGGAACAAAAATTTGCAACTGCATTACCAATTTTGACAGCTAAATTAAGAAAAACATGCACGTGCATTCAGTGGTAAGTTTGTATAACAAGTATGCGTTACGAATCTTGTGTTAATTTTTTCTTCAAGTTTATAAAGAAAGAATTTTGCATTGAACATTTTCTAATTATTTAGTTGCTTCAATAATAGTTTACATTTCATATGAGGCTTAATTATCTTGCAAATGAAAATATACTTTGATAAATTTACAAAAATAAAATAAAATAAACGATGAATGTTTAAACAAAACAAGAATAAAGATAAAATAAACAATCGAAAAACAAATACATATCAGACAGAAAATTAAAAAGATATCAACATTTTTCTAAATTAAATCAATCCTAACAATCTTAAAATATTACGCAAATAAATATTGCGTGCCAATAATAGGTAACTATGATGAAATCTTGACTCTAAAATTAGTAAAATTGAACTCACCTACAGTGTCGACTCCATTGACATGAGCTGGGTCCAAACCGTCCGAACGTCGATTTTTTAGGACCTTATCGATGCACTCATAATATTGTTCGACGCCAGCTCTCGTCCCAGCTCTTTTTGCTTCCCGATAGCAAACAAGGACGTGCTTCATTCGCGATCGACATTGTTTAGCAGATACATTATATCCTTTTTTTTTCATGTATCTGGCCACACTTTCCCATATCAACTGTGGCTTGGTCGAGTAGGAGAATTGCTTCTGTACCTGTTTGTCGGTCCACACCGAAACCAAAAGCGTCGTGCTCTCCGGGGTCCACTTGTACTTGAGATTATCTCCAGAATCACTCATTTTTCTCGAGAGTATTTACGTATTCGCAGTATTTGCCATACCGCACAAGCAACACAATAAGATCACTGGTGCACAAAACACGTTTGGGCCTTTAATCCCTACTTCCGGCTTCTAACGTGCAGGTTGCGACAAGTTGTATCGCAGACTCACAAGAACGAACGACCGGCTCCAGGCTTCAAGAGTGAGATTTTAACGGACGGTTTGAAATCTCCTGACCAGGAGAAGAGAGCGGGGGCGACGGTAGGCAGTGCCCCTCTACAACTTTCCACGCTTTTTATGGGTTTTGCGTTACAACAGGTGGTATACGCAGCAGCACCGCAGGAGACCATGTACATGGGTCCCAGTGGGGCCTAATGCCTAATGGACCACGACCCACGTGATAGAAACTACGTAAGCCTGCCGCCAGGAGCGTATGATTATTCGGGTGGCCCTTATTTTTCACTACAAATTTCTTTGCTCTCACCCCTGAGCGTTAAAATGCCAAATTAAAAATTTGAAACATTTGTAGTGTAGTAGTAGAGTACTGAAGTGGAGGCCTGGTGGGCTTTCTTGTCAAACAGAAAAAATTTCCAGTTATATAGGCCATCCATAAACTATATTGTCAATTTTAGCCCCCCCCCCCCCCCCTAGAAAGTAACATAGACGTTGTCAGAATCCGGATTTTACGTTTATGAATTCGCTGAAATAAAAGTAATGTAGGTAATATATTGAATTAGTTCAATACGAAACACTTTAAATTTCTAAAATTTCAAGCCAAAATATATTGCTTCTTCAAACAAAAATTAATTTTCTACCAAGCAGCTGCATTAACACACGAATTGAGATCAACATTCCAGTAAAAGAGGAGCTCAAGCTTAAAAGAGGAATTTTTGTAGTTCTAACAAAAAAGTTGATTTTCTTTAGCTAAATAGTTCAATTTTCCAAAAATAATTAGATTTTTACAAACATGCATTGTCAATGAAATGGTCGAATCTGCAAACAAAAAGGAATTCAAGGACTGAAAAGGATTCAATCAATTATTTGAATTTTTAAAAAGGTTTTGCCGGGGTAGACGGTATTAACGCTGAAATGCTTAAACACGGTGGCGCGTGCATATCACATAGACTGTGCGAATTGATAAATTTATGTTTCGAGATGGGAGACGTTCCAGACGATTGGAAGGAAGCGATTATCGTACCAATATGCAAGAGAAAGGGAGATAAAAGCGAGTGGAATAATTACAGAGGGATTAGCTTATTAAGCACCGTAAGTAAAATATATTCAAAAATACTTATTCGTAGGATAATGAAAATAACAGAAGCAAAGATTTGGGAAGTCCAAAGTGGGTTTATGCCAGGAAGGTCATGTACGGATCAAATATTTAGCTAAAGGCAAATAACAGAAAAAAGTTTGAGAGTAGGAAAAAAAGTTTTCTGTGCATTTGTTGACCTAGAAAAAGCTTTTGACAAGGTAGATAGAAGTTAACTTTGGGAAGTCCTGAAAGACTACGGAGTCAATGGATGTCTCCTACTAGCTATGAAAACAATATATACAGGTAGCAAAGCGAGTGTGTGACTGTTTCGATATTATTCAAGGAGTTAGACAAGGATGCGTTATGTCTTTATGGTTATTTATATTATTTATGGATAAGTGTTTAAGAATGGCTCTCTTCGATGAAGAGGGTGTGGATCTTGAAACAGTAAGGGTACGAGGGTTAGCGTTCGCAGATGATAAGGTTGTTATGGCAGAGTCTATCAAAGACCTACAAAGAATGTTGAATAAACTAGATGCAAGCATGAAGAGCATGGGCCTCAAAATTAACACAAATAAAACAAAAACTATGGTGTTCGAAGGAAAGAGTGAGAAAACACGATGCAATATTTTATTAAATGATGAGAGAATTGAACCAGTTGATAAGTTCGTATACCTTGGTAGCTTATTTACTAGGGATAGAAAGATAGATGAGGAATTAGATAAACGAATAAATGAAGGTAAGAAGGTTATTGGTAGAGCAGGTCCCCTTATCAGAAGTAAAAATATATCAAATAAAGCTAAAATGGCAATACATAATTCTATATTTGTACCGACTGTACTATACGGTAGCTAGAGAGATTGATCAGCAACCTGGGTCGGAGCAGCGTTGCGGAACGAACATGTTATTTACTTAAATAGCACGAGAATTCTGGGTCAATCTGAAAAATCTCTATCCCTTCCACACACTACTCCTTTCCCCTACCGAGTGAGTCACGCCCACCCCGAAAGGGAAATGGCTTAATGGTGTAATAATAAAAAAAGATAGTCGAATTTTCAACCAAAAAGTTGAAACATCAACAAACAATATTAATTTCCTACCCAAAAAGACGATTTGTTCACAAAATACATGAATTTTCTACCAAATAATTGAATTTTTAACTTATACAATTTACTGGATAAAGTTTTAACAAAAAATGGAATATACATTTTCAAATAAAAAATATGACAAAAAAAGTAAACAAAAAAACGATTTTTCAACAAAATTGTTAAATTTTCAACCAAAAAGATGATTTTTTATTAAAATAAATCAATTTTTAACCCAAAAATACATTTTTCAACTAAGTAGTTAAATGTTTAACCAAATAGTTTAATTTTCTACCAAATTGTTGAATTTTTGAGCCAAAAATATTTATTTTCTATAAAACAGATCTTTTAACATAAAAGTTCATTTAAAAGCAAATAGTTATTCTTTAAACTATAATTTTCAATCATTAATAGAAAAATTAATTTTTTACAAAATACTTTAACTTTAAGTCGAATAATCGATGTTTCAACAAAAAATAAGAATTCGTGCACGTAACAGTTGATATTTCAACCAAGCACATACATTTTAACCAAAATGGATATATTTTCAAAAAAACAGATTAAATTTCGATCAAAAAAGACAAATTTTCAACAAAATCAATTAAAAGGTTTAAGTTTCAACTAAAAAATATCATTTTTTAACAAAAAGCTACATTTTTAACTGAAAAATATAAATTTTGAATAAAAATAGAATGGATTAATTATCAGGTTTAAAAATTTATTTAAAACTAAACATGAAATAAATTTGAATCAAAATAATTAAATGACTTTTAACAATATAGTTGCATTTCCAAGAAAACAATTTAATTTTTAACCATGTAATAGAATTTTTAACCGAACGAGATGAATTTCGAACCAAAAATATAATAGCATAGCGTTTTCAATAAAAAAAAAAGTGTGTGGCCGTGGGACGACAAAGCATAAATGAAACTGATGGATTATCTTTGAAATGTTTCGTGAGGGGAGTTGGGATGGAGAGGAGGAGAGAGAGAGAGAGAGAGAGAAATTTATATTATTACAAAGTTTAGCAATATTTTTTTTTATTTTAAACATTTTCTCAATTAAGATCAATTTAGTTTTAAAGCCAAAATTTCTGAAGATGAGGAAGATAGGAGATGTAGGGAGAGTGAAAGTGGGAAAGAAATAAAATTATATTAATACAAAGTTTAGCAATAAAATTTTTTTTTGCTTTTAAAAATCTTTTTAAATATAAGAAAAATTTGATTGTAAACCAACATTTTTAAAAGAGAGGAAAAGAGCTGGAGAGAGGGAAAGAGAGAAAATTGTATTAATAAAAAGTTTCTCAATACATATTTTTTGTGAAACGCCATACAAAAAGGAGACCCGATTAGAGAGAGAAGGTATATAAATATAATACAGTGAAACACTTTAATAGTCCTCCCATCTATAGCCCTTCCGAGAATTGACACCGCGCCTCGCTTGGGTGTAACAGGAGCGGCGTGGTGTGCGCCGGATCTGCGGTTGTCACTCAGGAGAGCACTCAGACGCGAACAAATAAAAACGGAGCGGGATAAAATGAGTTAGTTTACGACCACCGTCAGTCCCAAAATCGGCGCTATAGAAGAGTTTCACTGTATCTTTGTAGAAAGTACACATGCAAGAGAGAAACATAGATGGAATCCGTTCGTTCGCTCGGTCGGTCGGTCGGTCGCTTTTTTAATTCATTCTCGTCCCAAAAGAAGTTTCTTTTCAAAAAGAACTTTCATCCATAAATAGACCTTATGCTTGCTTTTTGTTTAATACATTTTAAACCATGAAATCCCCTGTCTTAGGGTCCGTAAGTTGTGGCCACTCCCAATCCCTTTTCTAATGTTATTTTTGCCGACTTTTTTTCGTGAATCTATACGTAGGGGTAAATAAAAAATACCATTAAACGTTTTGGGAGAAGGATGGTTTGGTAACATTTTACTGATATTTATTAATTAAAAAAGTAGTTCAACTTTCAAACAAGCAATTGCAAATTTTCAACCAAAAAAGATAAACTCACAAAAAAACTGCTGTAAAATCCTATGGATGTATTCTCTATGGGTATATTTATTTGTTTCTCATTTTATGAGCATTTGACTTCCTCGTAGGTATCAGATAAAGTTGCTTCCTCATATATAAGGAGACTTTTCCCCAAAAAAAGAAAAAATTGATACTTTCGATACTTTTTAAGTTTGTTTCTATTCTACCAAAAATCTTATTTTCAGAAAATCAGAGAGCCAACCAGTATGTCAATTGATGTATCCTTTTACAATGAACAACTTTTTAACTTACTTTAGTGTTCTATTGCAAATTAAAAAGAACATTTTTTAAAATATAAACAGTGTCACTTTTTTCAAATTTCTAAGTAGCTATTGATTAATCATAGGAATGGCCATCGAAAGTTCGTCAATAGATCAATCCACGCGTCTCGAAGACACGGACAATTACATCAAACGCAGTGCGGCAGTGGCGGACTGACCCACCCTATTAGGCGCCCCCTTAAGGCATGTAGCTCTAAGATCATTTTTTTAAACAATGTAATTATTTTTAAAATTAAACAAGGAAAAGCAGAAGAAATTTACTCAAAATAGTACCCCGTAAACATATTGTACTCCATAAGCTATTTAATCATCAACACATAACATCATACATGAATTCCAAATTATACTTCCAAAGCAAATAAAAGTTTTGTGAGGATTAATTTGTTGGTCGTTACGGGATTCGTAACTATGTAAAAAAGAATTGTATTCTCCTGCATATAACATAATTCTTTCTCATTATATAAAGCGTTAGAAATGTATTGATTATCTGCGTTTATCAAACTATAAATAGTTCAAAATTATTTCTCGAAACTTTAAACGTTGCAACATATTATTGTGTAAACGAAAGGATTTAAAATCCTTTTCCTATAATTAAATACTATAAAGATACTCCATTAAATTGTAATTATTTAAAAAACATATACCATAAAGAAAATATATAATTATTTTCAAAAATTAATTATTATGATCCTTATCTAGCTTCGCTTTTTAACCGATATCTTGCTGTTGAAAATATTCAAAATTTAAGTGAAGGATTATTTGAAATTATTGAATGTATTAAATTGAAGGACGAAGAGGCAAACAGTTTGAACGTCTCATTCATGAGATAATTTCATTTCGAGAGAAAACGATTTTCAAAAGTTGGCGCTTTGACGGTTTTGTACCGTATATTTTTATTTTATAAAGCAAGTTTTATTAATAATTAAATTAAATAATTGTAAAAAACTGATATTTAAACATAATTATTCATAGAGTAAAAAATATTTGCATGAATATATTAGGTTAAAAATACAGAGAAACCCTTTAATAGGCCTCCCTTCTATAGCCCTTCCGAGAATTGACGTCGCACTGCAGGTAGGTGCAACAGGAGCTGCGCGGGGTCTGCGGTTGTTACTCAGCCGTGAACAAACAAAGGCGGAGCGGGATTATAATGAGTTAGTTCTCACCCACCGCCAGCCGCAAAATCGGTGCTATAGAAGAGTTTCACTGTAATTTTTTTTTGATAACTCATTATAAAATAAAAACATCTCTGTTATAAAACATTAGTACTGACTCAATTCTTGCAAGTACAAAGATTTATTAAAATAGAGATTATGTTATTTCATATAGTTATGAAAGAAATTAATTTTTAACATAAAAGCATCATGCAAATATTATTCACTTTGGCCATATGTTTTTACGATTCTTCGATTTAGTTAATAATAAAACTTGCTTCAGAGAATTGAAATCACACTAAAATAAACGGATAGAAAGATTAATTGCGAGATTAACAGTTTTTCGCACAATAATAGTAATTATTGTAAGTATAAAAATATATACTACTGCCACTGCAGTACTGTTATATTCCCAATATAAAAAATCCTCTTATAAACGAGAAAGATTTTAAAAATACATTGGTATTTTATGGTAGGACATTAAAGATTCTTTATTTGGACAATAAAAGACACGAACAAACATATCAGATACAGTAATGTAGTATTCCTAATATGAACAAAGTTTTTTCATATAAACAGAATGCAAAATATTTGTTGAAACTTCATAAATCGGTTAGGGTGGGTCATAAAAGGTTCAACAATAAGTCAATTGGTGCGTCTCTAGGATATGGACAAACCATCGACATATAGAAATGGACCGGTAATGCTGTGGGGAGAACGGTAATGGGCTCTAGAGAGAGAAAAAACATATGTGACGTAGACCTATCTCTTTCTATATAAAGCTGATTGGTCGAGAATATTTTCGTTGGGTGAAGTTTGGCGCAGCACAGGACCGTGCTTTGTGTCGCGAGTGCCCCAATAATGTGACTTGTCGCACTTTTCAGAATTGATTTATTTATAATTTATTTATTGATAATTTATTTATTGACAATTTATTGTAAATAAATGTAAAAAATTGTGTCAGCCTGTGTAGTTTGTGGGCGTTGTCAAGACGTTTACATGGGAATATATTTTCATACGCAAGTAAAGTTATTGAATATAGTTAAATAAAAAATGTTCCAACAAAAACAACACCTCAAAATATGAAGTTTTGTATGTATGCAATACAAATGATTATTTTTTATGTTATAGAAATATTGTTCAAATTTTTGACAGTTTTTACATAATACCAATCTTTAACAACAAATGGAACTTTTAAATTTGCATTAAGAATAATATTTGAAAGGCCAACAATTACCTACATGAGTACAGACGGAAAATGAGAATTTCTCTAGGAACTCGTGCAAAACCGGTAATTTGCATTTATGTGTTGGTTACATCCCAGCTGTCATATAATTTTGTGAAGGTTGACGATTTGCGTCTTAACAATCAGGAACGTGCCAAATTACTATTTCATTATACATGAACGTTTCAAAACATATTTTAAATAATTAAAACTTCTTTAAAAACTGAAATATTTAAAAAAATTAAACTACAAAATTGTTAGAAAATGAAAAGTATAATTTAAAATTGTTCCTTCATTAGAAAACAAATATTTCAGTTTATGAAAAATTACGATTGCTCCATGTTCTAATGAGTTGGTGTCAAATTGATTATATTGTATTTTTATAAAAAAAGTCAGACTTTTTCGGCAAAAAATTCAAAGAACAAAAAAAGTTTTATTTTAGATACCAATTTTTAATTGATGTCTTTGACCTTTGCTACTGCTGACCCAACTATTTAACGGATATAGTAATTGGAGTAACGGACGATTTTAATTGCCGAGTAAAACATAAGATTTCAGCAATTGCATTCTTAGCATATTGCAGATAGAGAGAGAGAAGGTGAAATATAAAAACAGCAAAAAAATGTTCTTTTTTAATTGTAAGGTAGTTTGTCAGATATCCAATCCAATTTTTACCATTTGGTTTGTTTATATAATTAACTCATCTCAATAAATATTTTTACTTTGCATATTTCAGTAAAAATTCAAAAGTACTAGAATATAAATGTGTGATTCAGCGAAAATTGATATAATGGATGACTTTACTTTTTATCTGGAGTTGACCAAATAAAATTCCAAAGGTGAATTTAATGTATTTCCCTAAATAAATATTTACCAATAAAGAATTATCTTTCATGTTCTAGATTGTACCATCGTAGCTTCGTGGTTAAAAAAAACTTCATAAATCTAATTTAAGGAATTAAAATAATATTTAAATCTTGTTCCTTATATGTATGCAAATTTAAAATTGAAGATAACGAAAGGTCATTTTCTTTTCTTTTCGTGACCATTTTTTTACAAAGAACATTCTTGAATTACAAATTAGAAATTACAATTTGAAATATTGAATTTTATAATAAAATTATGTTGAGGACTCTTAGAAGCGATTTAAGTGGGCGAACAGGAACTATTAATTCAAAGCTATTCAGAGGATTTTTTACATTTCTGCAATACATTAGTCTCTACTCTATAAAAAATTCATAGTTAAAAATTATTAAAAAACGAACTTTATAAAAGTATTTCATTTTTAATAACAAAATTAATTTCAGCAATAAAATCATCAGTAATTCAAAATTATGGTTGATATGGTTGTGGAATTTCAAAGAAAAAATGTTCATGTCTTAAACTCTATGAATATATCTATAGTATAGCTTTTTGAAACGATTTTTTGTACAATAATGTAATAAAAGCAAATGCAAAAGGAATTAATAATTACGAATTGAATTTAGAATTGATCCAGGTCGCGAAAAAAATATTCTAAACATTTCTAAGAGCTTTTGTATATTTATATCAACTACTTACTTCGGGTGAAATTTACTTTCATCATTTAAACATTTTGAATGTAAATTTTTAATTGCTACAGAAAATTCTTGAAATTTCAAGTAATTTTCGAAATTATGCACTTCAAATTTATTTATTTTTAATCCAAGGCTATGTAGAAGATGGTAGATTGAACGATAATAATAATCTTACAGAAATTTCGTCTGAGAGAAGAAATAGATCTCATATATCAATGTCATTTGGCCTGTTTGGCCCAAAGGTTCAAGAAAACAGATAACATTATCTGAAAAATGAATACTTTTTAATTGATAAGAATTTTATTTTTAAGATTATAATTCTTTCAACAGAGACAACTTTAGTTTACCATCTCAATTAAGTAGTAATCATTACATATTAGGTAATAACCAGAATTCTATCTCAAGATTTAAAACAAATTATAAATAGAACACCGCCCAGACCATCATTATTTTTTTCATGATAATTTCGAATTGAAAGCGTTTTAAAATTAGGAAAAATGTATGACATAATTTTGAATTGAAAACGTTCAAATTCAAAATATTTTGGATATTTGAAAAAGGACAATATTTCGAATTGAATGAGAAAAAACTGAACCCGTATCATTTCTGAATGAAAGCGTATAAAATTGCATAATTTTAAATTTAAGAAATATTTGAACAAAGGCTTTGATTATTATTATTATTATTACACCATTAAGCCATTTCCCTTTCGGGGTAGGCGTGACTCACTCGGCAGGGGAAAGGAGTAGTGTGTGGATGGGATAGAG
>NC_046660.1:88150531-88162270 GCF_010883055.1 Belonocnema kinseyi
CTGTATCATTGAATTTACAATAAAAAGCGATAATTGCATAATTTTAAAGAAACAACTTTTGAATTTCAGTAAATTCAAATTCGAAACCATTGAAATATGACAATTTGAAACTAAAATTTAGGTTTAATCCTAATTTTTATTAAATTAAAAAAATTATGATTTTGTTCGTATTGAAAATTCGACTATTTTGTTGACCAATCATATTTTTAGTTTGAAAATTCATCTCTTTCTATAAAAATCTGACATTTTTTGAATGAAATTGCAACTGCCTGGATCAAAATGAGTCGATTATGGTTGAAATTAAAGTTTGTTGTACACAATTTCAATTTTTTGCAGAAAATTCGCATTTTTGGCTCTAAATTTGAACAATTTGGTGGAAAATTTAACTTCTTTCATAAAATTTTATTTTTTGTTGAAAATTGATTTTTTTGGTTGAAGATTCGTTAAAAAAATGTTTAAATTCCGTTTTTTTAATTAAAAATCCATATTTTCTAGTTCAAAATTAATTTTTTTGGAAAAAATTAGTCTTTTTAGATTTGAAATACATTTATTGTTAAAAACTAATCACTTTTAGTGTAAAAATTAAACTATTTAGTTAAAAGTGTTTAAAAGCGAAAGAAGTATAAACTAAAAATTAATTTAAAAAATTTAGAGTAAAATCACATCCATTGTTCGAAATATTAAGTTGAAAATTCAACTATTTGGATAAAAATGTATGTATTTACACGAAAATTCATCTTTTCTGATAATAAAATAAAATTCTTGTTAACTGAAAATTCTACTACTGGTAATAAATTTTATGTGTTTTGTCAAAAATTCGTCTTTTTGGTAGAAAATTAATCTTCTGTGTTAAAAATTCAGCTTTAGGGTGACCATTTTACTATTCGGGTGAAAAGTTAACTGTTTTTTTGAAAGATCGTCTGTGTTAGTTAAAAATAAATATGTTAGTTAAAATATCAAGTGTTACATTTTTTTGTTGATACTTCCTCTTTTTTCGTTAAAGATCCAACTACTAGGATGAAAGTTAAACTACTTCGTTAATTCAAAAGTTACGAACCCTAACAAAGAGCAGTCTTTGGTCCAAAATTTTAGGAAAAAACTTTACGCTACTTATACTTTGAGAGCTCAAAAAAAATCCAAAATTCTGTTGATTTGGGAATTTCTATTGTGGAGGTGCTATCTTGATGAAAACAATTCTACAAATAACTGTTGAATAAAAAAACTAAAATTATTTTCGATAACTTTTTGATATTAATTTTCCTTTAAGGAAGACAAATCCATTTACATGGAATACTTTATCACAACAAATTCTTACAGAATTTGGCGTCATTGCCGCGATAAAATATATCAAATGAAACTTAGTATTAATTATAATTACAAAACATGTAGCTGGTACATCCGCTCTTTCATGTTACATTCAACTTTCTCTTTAATCAGTTTGAATTTAATTTTCAAATAATCTTTGAATGAATCGATCCAGTCGTCCAGATTATTTTCCACAGATGTGTGAACACTGATAACAACTTTCATCAAGGATTCTCTGTAAACCTTCGATTTAGTGAGAGGACGAATTCTTTCCCTAAAATTCGCTTGTATAAACTCCCAAAGGAAATCTACAATCTCAGCAAGAATATTATTCACAAAATATCTCTTATTAGTTATCCTCCAAACTAACTTAACACCAATCAAAAGCATCTTCGCAAAGATCACATCAGATTTCTCAAGTCTGCGAACATCACTCAAAAAGGGGGAAAACTGATTTAGTGTTGGTTTGAAACCCTGAAAGTTGTTTCCATATCGAGCCAGAAAATGCTTTAACACTCTTTCAAATATGATATCGTGTGTACCAAAATTGATTGTCAGTGGCACAGCAATAGGTTGAATCCCATTTACTTTTTTCTGAAACTTTTTTACAAAATCAGCAGGTCTCAATAAAGGTTTTCCGTCAATGGTGATTGAGCCATCAGAAGAGGAAACCTCGATTCCCTTTAATGAGAAATTTTTTTGATTGCTAATTATAGAAGTCGAAAATACATCTTTGTGAGAAATTCTAGCAATACGACGTATTATTTGCTCTGGACTGCCATTTGAATTGGACATGAAGGAGGTGCTATTTCTAACCATTCGACGGAATTCTTTTCTGTGGCGACTACTTCTCAGACTGTGTTCAAAATCTCGAATAAAGTGGGGGTTTTGTTCAAGTATGCTGTTGGATAAATTCAAATCGACTGCAGAGTTGCTGAAGAGAAGCAAGCTGGCGACGAGATTAAGTGCATCTTGGGCGGAAACTTTTCTTTCTAGATGAGGTTCGTAAATGTTGTAGTCTGCAAAGCCAGCATTGACACCATTGGCTGCTATGGATCCAATTTGAATTGATCCGTGAGCTAATTTTGCAACTGTGCTGAGAGAAGTTCCATTTTTGATAGCTTGAGAGAGAAGCATGGTCCCTCCACTTGAAACGACTGCTAAAGCACTGCTTGCAATTCCAAACCATCCAGAAAATCCATCCTTGTATTTTATACTGATGGATTGCTCGTGGAGGTGACGATCTGCTAATTCATGTGAACTTCTGCTCATGGACCACAATCCACTTAGACCCATTCCTACTGCACCTACAATTCCAATTTTTTATTTTTTTTTGTTTTAATTCATTTTTTAGCGATTGCTAAAGCGCCTCAATTTTTATAATAATTACATTAAATTTTTTTCTCATAATAACGCGTAAGGTAATAAAATTATGCGTCTAATAAGTCCAAGTCGGTGTCAAAATCTCAATTTAATAAAAAAAATGCAAAAGAGGTCAAATTTGCATGTTTTCGAAAAACTTGAATGAATCTGGAAATAAAGAAAATTTTTCAAAGTTCTTTGACTCATTTTAAAGGTCAGTCTCTATACAATTTTGCTATCTTTTCAAGATATGTTTCCCTATATATTCTACCTTAGTTAAGAACTGGTACAAAAAAAGTTGCAAAACTTAAAATAAAGATTTTTAGTCAAGCTTTTGAAAGCATTTACACATTTTTGAAATTTGTAACTTTTTTATACCAAGTTTGACTCTAGGGTACAATTTAGGGGAAAAATTATAAACTTTCGAAAACATCGAAATTTAACCCTTTTTACAATATTATTTTATAAAATTAATATTTTACTTTCAACATGAACTCAGTAGACGCAGAAGTTTATGAACTTTTGCGGAACCATAAGAAAGATTTTTTTTTATATAAATATGTAAAAATGTAGACAATTTCCACCATTTGTGTAAGTGGAGAATTTAAAAAAAAAATTTAATATTCATTAAAGTCCTTAGAAAGTTAAGATCTTTTGCTAAAAACGAGAACTTAAACATGAAACTTTAAAAGGATTCAACCAATTTCAGAAGATTTAAAAATATTTTCTGAAATTTCAAAAGTTTTCAAAAAATTTAAAGGGGTTTCAAAAGATTACGCTGGAGTGCAACAGATTTCCAGGTATGTAAGAAATTATGCAGACATTTCGAGAAATCTGAAATAATTTAAAGGTGTTCAGGAGTTTCCAATAGTTTCAACTAATCTTCAAATATTTCAAGGGATTTTCGATCATATAAACAGATTTAAAAAAGGATTTCCAATGGTTTCCAACGATTCCGAGTCAGCCTAAAACCTTTTGTAGAATTTTGAAGGTTTTGAAATAATTCAGGGCATTTTCACGAATTTTCAATGCATTTAAAAATATTTTAGGAAATGTCAAAATTTTCTAAAAATGAAAAGGAGTTTTAAATGATTACGCCGCATTTCAAAATATTTTAAGAGATACAAGAAAATGTCCGGAAACTTCAAGCATTTTCAAAGAATTTAAAAGTCATTTAATTCAATAGTTTCAAGTTTATTAAAACGATTTGAGGAGATTTCAACGAAATTTCAAAAGATTACAAAATACTTTTTCGAAAGGTCAAAGATTTTCAACAAATGAAAAAGTTTGTCAAAATATGTAAATATTTAAATATAAAATAAATTTAATTAATAATTTAATATGAAAATATGTAAGAAAATGTCACGGAATTTCGAAGAATTTAAATGTAATTCATTTATGAGTTTCCAATAGTTTCAACAATTTTAAAAATATGACAAGGGATTACAACAGATTTCAAAAAGGTTGTCAAATAATTATTTTATAAGATTCGAAACCTTTCTAAAGCCTTTTGAAGAATTTCAACTGTTTTTGAACATTTTTAGGAATTTCCAAAAATGTAATAGATTTAAAAATATTTTCCGGAAAGTCAACAATTTAAAAAAATTAAAAGAGGATTTAAAAGATTACGCTGGATTTGAAAGGACTTCAAGAGATGTAAGAAAATGACTCATGATGTCAAGGATTAAAAAGAATTTAAAAGTAATTCACGGGTTTCCAAGGGATTTTAACCAATAACAAAGGATGACAAAATATTTTGCGTAATGTTAGAAATAAAAAAATGAAAAGGTACTTAAAAATATTACGCGGGATTTTAAAGTACTTCAAGGGATGTAAGAAAATTTCATGGAATTTTAAAGTATTTAAAAGTAATTAAAGAGAATTCAATAGTTATAAACTTATTCAAGTGATGTACAAATATTTTCCGAAAGGTCAAAGGTTTTCAAAAATTAAATGGGATTTTAAAAGATTACGCTAAATTTCAAAGTATTTCGAGAGATATAAACTTAAAATTTTGCAACTTTATCTGGGATAGCTAAATTTTTAACCAAGAAGATTATATTCAACCAAAAAGACGAATTTAAAAATAAAAAAAGATCATTTTTCCACAAAAAATTGATTAGTCCAATTTTTCGTTGAAAAAATTAATGTTAAACCAAAGAGATGGGTTATTAACAAAAATTATGGAATATTCAACTGAAATAGTTACATTTTTAGTTTGAAAAAAAAGGATTTTAAACAAACAAAACATTTTACGATAAAATATTTGAAGTTTCAAGTGAAATAGTTAAATTTTCATTAAAAATGGTAGGTAGTAAATGACATTTCAATCAGAAAATACTTTAATTTTCAATTAAAAACAGTTGAGTTCAAACAAAAAAGACGGCTTTTCAACATGAGTTGAATTTTGAACTAAGAAAGATTTTGCAACCAAGAAAGAGAAAAAATGTCAAAAAAACTATTGAATTTTGAAGCAAAATGTTAAATTTTTTACCATGAAGAACAATATTTCAACAAAATAAATTAATTTTCAACCAGATACTTGAATATTTAATTAAAACCTATCAATTTTCAACCAAACATGGAATAGTTAAATTTTTAGTAATATCAATCAATCTATTTTCACAAATGAAGAATCATTTTTAATCATTTTTATATTGCAATTTAAACAAAAAAATTAAGCACCCTCCCGAAAAAATCATTGACTTAAAAAAAAAAAATGTCCTGATATTTCCAGGTTCTTCCAGGTAGATACAAATTCCCTGAGAATTTCAGGTTTTCAAGGAAGAGTAGACACTAGATCCCAGTATAAATGGTAAATAATAAAACTGTAACTTACTCAAAGCCACAAAAGTAGCCCCAACTGGATTAAAAACTGCTGCAACTCCAACTCCAGCACATCCCAAACTGACAAAAGTGTTAATAGAACTGATTGCATTAATCGTTTTCGTTTTACAAGCTGGCGATTCATGAATTTCGGTCCAAACGTAAGACATTTTCCCCGACCATTGTTTCTTATCATCTCCTTGATATTCTCCTCCTTTTGGCGAAACCATAATGCATTCAGGTAAAAAATTACTGCCTAAATAATCATTCCAGTTTTTATAAACTCTTTCACAATCATCGATATAATAAACTGCGAATTTCTTTGTGACTCTCTTGCCATTTTGGATCTTCACAGAGTTTTTTAAAACCTTAAATATCGGAACGGGTTGAAGACATCTGGCCATATTTTCTTCACTGAAACATTTCCCAGTTTCTAAAATCTTCTTTAAAGCTTCTATCGATCTCATTTCAAAAATTACGTTATAAATTATTCCACACATTATTTCCTGCTTTGTTGTATTTTCGGTCCCATGTCTGATAATCTTTTCATAAATATTGGAAATTTTTTTCTGTTGGTGAGGATCGCGAGGAAAAATTTCGTCTTCCCAATTTTTCCCAGAAAATGATCTGTTTGCAAGTAGGTCGTCGATTTTTGGTGGTCCAAAAAGAGCAATTCCAATGAAATTTTTTAGGCACTGGGGCCTTTTTTGGTCGTAACTGTTCCAATCGCTTAGCAGCTCGTAGAAATTTTGTTGACATTTTTTAGCTGCACTTATTAACTTTTCCTAAAAAATTATTTAATGTAAGATTATGCAGATTTCTGACTTCTATCAATTATCAATGAATAATCTCACAGTTCACAAATTTTATGTTTATTATTTTTAAGTTATTAATTCTGTATTAATTTTCTGTAGACTGAAAATATATGGAATTAAAATTATCTTCTGGAAAATTTTAATATAGTTTAAAACTATATTCTTTGATTAAAAATAAAAAAGACCAATTATAAACATTTACCTAATTTAGAAAATTTTCCATAATCTAGAAAAAATGGTTCTATTAACTAAAAATAGAATTTTTTGTTAATTTTCGTACCTTTATATCTCTTTCTGCAGTCTTCATATTATCGAACCACACAGTTTCAACCTAAGACCTGTTTTGATTTCAAAGATTGAATCACGAAGCATTACAAATGAATGTGAAAGTAAAAACAAACCTTTGATTACCAACACTTCATTTGTTTCAAAAATAGAATAATTATTATCAGTAAATATTATATTTATAATCAAATTTTTGAAAATATATAGGGTGGCTGTTTTAATCACTTAAAAAACTCCCTATCATTTCCCGGCTAATAAATAATAAAAGTAATAAAAGTAATAAAAGTAATAAAAACTGAGCTGCAAATCATTTGAAGCATTTTTAAGCTAGAAATATTGAAAATTGAAAGATTACATTTTTGTTATAAATTGAACACTCCTTAAATAAAAAATTGAATTATTTTCATTTTAAATAGTTTTAAAATCTTTAAAAAGTTTCAAATTTTTATTTCAAAATCTTGAAACATCTATATATTGTTTTATATTTATTCTAATTTGTAATTATTTTTGAAATTTTTCCGGAACTTCTAAACATCTTTTACAATGATTTGAATTCCTCATAAATTTATTTTTTGATCCTGCAAAACAAAAAAGCTTTTCTTAAAATCTTCCAGGTTCATTTTTGACCATTTAGGAAATACTTTTAAATATTTTCTTCAAATTAATTTTTAAAAATAAAATGTTTTTTATTCTCTTGAAGCCTTTCACAATTCTTTAAAAGCTTCTAATCTTTTCGTTCTAAATTTGCAAAAATCTATATTTTGTTTTAAATTAGGCCATGGGCTGTCTGCACTGAAATTTCGATACGGATAGCCGGATTTTGGCAGTGTACGTAGTTTTTTGTTTAGTTTTGAATATTTTATACATAATTCCCGATTTTACATGAACAATGAATTATTTCTAATTATTAAGCAATTCTTATAGTTCTGAATTAAAAATTTCAAATTTTAGACTAAAACAATATTTTAAATGTAATAAAAGCCTTTGATTATGAATATATTATTCTGAAGTTATTTTAAAATTGAAAATAGTTTATAAAGTTTCAATTGGGCTTTTAAAACCAATTATTATTCACTTGTTAATCATTAATATATAGTTCACTTCAAAAAATCATTAAAATTGATCTTTTTTTGATCAACTAAAAATGTTGTTATCCAAAATAGTCGTTTTCGAACGCTACTAATTTTAAGGTTTTTAAGTATTTAAAACTGCACTTTAAAATTCTTTAAATGATAAATGTCTCGAAAAAGATCAAAATTCGACAGATTATATTATGTTATATGAAATTTGTAATTTTTAAAGTGATTGAATCAATTTCTCTTTTAAAAATTTGTAAAATCCAGGTTCAAAAAATAACTTCACTGTCATTTTCCGGTTTTGTCCTGGTCTCATAAAAATTCCAGGTCATTTCCCGGTCCAGCGGCCACCCTGAATAATAAATTTCAAGTCTAATACTTAATAATTTATTTCTGTGATAAATAATTTGATATCAAATTCTCGAAATAATTCAATCGTATTATTTTAACTTATAAAAATCGTTTATTAGTAACTTTAGCAATTTAATGTACAATTTAAAAACAGTTGCACTATCTTGAAAAAGCTTTGTTTTGCAATTTTTAAGTCAGTAAAAAATTTCACGGAAAAAAAGAGTGACGAATATTATAGCATAAAATGAATTGACATTTCCAAAATTGTAGAAAATTCCGTAATGCTAGCCCTACCAAGCGCTAATTATAATTTTGTTCTTAAAACATAAAGTTCAAATTATTGCACTTAACTGTAAATTATTATTTATTTTAATGAAAATATATTTATTTTAAGTAACTTTTAAATTAAAGATACAAAAGATTAAAGACCGTTATAATTAACTGTATACCATACTAATTACATGATAAGTTAACTATATTTTCAGTCCATTAAAATTCGATGAACACAAGATTATTTTCTGATAATTATGTTGCTAATTTTTCCGAATTTGAACTTTTACAATTAATTTGATATTTTAAACATATTGTATTCGAGTCGTAGAATTTTACAAGTCTCTTCCTCGCTTTCATTATCATAAAAAAATTCATTTTTACTGAAAGCTTCTTGTGCTAATTAAATTACCAAGGATTTTTTTCTTACTCTCCATTAAGAAAAAAACAAAAATTATTCGATTTTGTTTCTCTATTTATCTATCCTATTACTAAGATTATGAAATACTGAATCGGTTAAGACCACTTGAGATGCAAACGATTAACAAGTCTTTTAAATAGCACATTTTAATTAAACAAAATAAGACAAACGATACAAGATTAATAATTCAAATGAATTTCAGAAAACTCATTTACGTAATAAAATATGATATTAGAGATTATAACATACTTGTGCGCATAGTATATCAAATATAAGTGCACTTCATTTTCTATTATTGCTCTTAAAATCTAATTTTTGTTGCAGTCGATCATTTTTCTCACAAACAACTTAAAGTTAAAATTTTTCAAACTTTACGAAGTAGTACAATTGTACATGAGTGACCGTGATGCATTGCCTACTCTTTCAAACTGATTGCTGCAAGCCGCTTTTACTTTGTCCTCTACCTCCCTAAATTTTATTCTAAGATATTCTTTGAAGGAACAAACCCATTCGTCTAATTTAATTTCGACGTTGTAATACAAACTCACAAGTATTTTCATCAAAACTTCTCGATATTGCCTTGCCTCGCCACACATTTCAGATAAGGTTTCCCTTACACTCGCTTTGATGAAATCCCAAAAGAAATCCACAGCCCGAACGAGTATATTAGTAGCAGAATATTCATCTTGAATGATCACCTTTGCTATTTTCAGAGCAAGGGTGAGTAGTTTCGAAAATACGATGTCAGGATTATCATAGCTGTTTATATCAGTCAATACATGCAAAAATTGACTTAATTTCGGCGTTATCAAGATAAGGAAATCACTGGTATGTCGCCGAATGAAATTCGCGAGTGCACTTTCGAAAATGCTTTCATTCGGAATGGAAACTACAGAAGTAGATGGTGCGATAACAGGCTTCAAGGCTATTTGATTCGCCGGATTTTGAGTTTTCGTAATACCTTTAACAAAATCGACTGGATTCATTAAAGTCTTTCCATTAACCGTAACTTTACCTTCCACAAAAGCGGGTTTGACACCTTCGGAGGCGAAACTCTTTTTGTTCTTCAGTATTAAGGAGAAAAATTCATCCTTATTTTGGATACTGTTGATACCACGGATTATCTGCTCTTTCGCTTTTGTTGGATCCGAGACGATGGATTTGGTGTTACGGACCATTTTTTGAAACTCTTTTCGATGTCGGTTGCTTCTTAAGCTTGTTTCGTAATCCTTGATAATAGAAGTTTGGTGGCTTTCTATTATGTTCTTGGATAATTTGAGGTTGATGACTGAATTTCCGAGTAGGAGCAAAGTTGCTGCGAGATTTAGTACTTCTTGCTTAGAAACAGTGTTGGTTTGTTGATAAGTGTCATATATGTTGTAAAAGGAAAATCCAGCGCCTACTCCTGTTGCACCTAATGTAGTAAATTGTACTACGTCGTGAGTTATTTGGGCGGCTTTGTTGATGGAAGTTCCATTTTTGATAGCTCTCGAAAGGAGCATTGAACCGCCAGTTGAAGCTACTGCTAAAGTGCTGCTCGCTATTCCAAGCCAGCAGGTGAATCCTTGTTTGTTTGTCACCTTTATTGATTGATCGTGTTTGGAACGATCTACCAATTCCTGAGAGCTTCTGCCAATTGTCCACAGGGAAGTTACACCCACTACAACCGCACCTGAAATTTATAATACGATTTACATTTTCACAAGGGATCTTAAAAATTTAATTCAGAAAATAGTATTAGAGGTATTGTTAATTATACACTTAAAAATTCAGATTTGCTACACAATCTTAGTTTGCAAATTATAAACTTTCCTTACACTCTTGCCCCCATAGGGGGTCAATAATATTCATGAAAAAAGAAAGTTTGTTTTTACATTTATTTTGAATACTTGTAATGCTAACAGTTGTACCGTATTTTATAATGTGTCATCAACAAATTACGCAAGACAATGGGGGAAAGTTTGAAAAATTTTACGTAAGAAAAATGTTTAACGAATAAAACATGAATTATCGTCTTAATAATTGAATTTTCAAAACCAGCACAGTAGCATTGTCAACCAAAAAACCATAAAAGCAGACATTTTTAACAAAAAAGGTAATTTCCAAGAAAAATCGAATAGTTAAATTTTCAGTGAAAAAATTAATTTTCAACAATAAAAAAAAATTTCAAAAAATAGTTAGATTTTTAATCAAAGAGATAAATTGTTAACTAAAATTATGAATCTTTAACAACAAAATTAATGTTTAACCAGATTCAACTGAAAAAGACCAAATTTCACAAAAAAAAAAAATTGTTAAATTTTTAGTTTAAAAAATAAATTTTGAACTACAAAAAAAATCACAAATTTGCAAGCAAAGTAGTAAAATTTTCCACCAAAGAGATCATTTTTTAATAAATAGATTACTTTTCTAGGTTTCTACCAAAAAGACATATTTCCAACAAAGTACATGGATTTCCAACCAAATAGTTGCATTTTAAACTGTAAAAAAATTCAACTTAAAATAAAATAATAACATTTTCAATTTAAAAAATTAATTTTCAACCATATACAATTAATTATTTTAAATGAATCTGTTATATCATCAGTGAATGTTACCTTACCGACAGTAGATCAACCCTCCAATCCATGAAGGCAGAAAATCTACACAATATCGGTCAAGTTAAGAATCTTCAATAACAGAAAATGCTTAACGTCTTAATAAGACTAGATGGAAAATAATATTTTTCAAATTAAAATTATTTCTTGAAAAAAAGATCCTACTCCATCTTCACTCCATTGGGAAACGAACCACAAAACTTAGTAACTTCGTTCTTATTCTGATCGCTCTAATAGCTTAATTGGAAAAGCACCTGACCGGAAATCGGAAGTTTTGTGGTTCGTTTCCCAATGGAGTGAAGATGGAGTAGGATCTTTTTTCAAGAAATAATATTAAGGGCATGCGACACAGTGGAATTCCTACATTACCAACCTCTTTTTTCTATTGAACAAAATTTTTTTTTGAACCATAGAACTTTTTTTGTAAATCA
>NC_046660.1:88162370-88166204 GCF_010883055.1 Belonocnema kinseyi
AAGAACGATTGGAGAATGAGGGTCTGGTTGTTTGATGCGTTGGTGTGGGCGGTATTGTGTTATGGTGTGGAGATCTGGAGATGGAAGGAACATAGGAAAGTAAAGAGCATGCATGAGCGATTCCTGAGGTGGGTAATGGGGGTTAGCTGGAGTTGCCCAGGATATATGTTAAAAGAAGAGTGAGGAAGAGAAAATATGGTTACTAGACAAATTAAGAGAGCATGGAGGTTTGAAGAGAAGCTAAAAAGGGGAGAGGGAAGTAAAATTGCACAAGCATGTTTCGGCGAAATTCGGAACAATGAAGCGAGAGGTAATGTGGGAAATTCAAAATGGGAGGAAGAAAGGAGAAAAATGAGAAGGGTTTGTAATATTCGAGAAGGGGTTATGGAGTGGCAGGACATAGAGTTAGAGCTATTGTTTAAACAAGGAGAAGAGAGATGGACAAAGATTATAAATTCGAGGTACAATAGATGATATATGATGGTCAAAGGGTTGACGGAACCAGAATATCTGCAAAAAATAAAAAAGGAAGAAAAATGGAGTAGGGTTGTACGGTTCAGAATGGGAGAAGGAGTGAGAGCATGCAGATATTGGATGAATGAAGAGGAGAATTTATGCAGAGTATGTGGATACGAAATGGAGTCATGGGCACATGTATTAGAGAGATGTACAGGAGAGGAAGAGGGACAGTTGAGTGTGGATGAGTGTGTAAGATGGATCTTGGTTGGTAGTGGACAGGGAGTGATGTGGATGAAGAAATTGGATGAAGTCAGGGAAAGCAAGGGAGTAGGGCAGAGCCAAACGGGTGATCATGAAAAGGGACATCAAAAGATGGCGGACCTCCCCCCTCATTGCATCACCCCCGCAATGGTATGCCTAGTCCCTTGTTTCCTATGTCTATGCGTAATGTCAGAATACTCAATTGGTAAAATTAGGTTAAATTTACTAGATAGCAAGTCAAATTTGCTGAAGTTTTTATTGATTTTACGATTTTTCTAGTCAAGAAGTTTACTAAATTTATCTACTAATCAACTAATCTCAGTTTTTTCACTGTACTTGAATCCAAAATTCATTCCTTTATTTTTTCATTTGTGATGCATTTCTCGAGTTTCTCCACAATATATTCCAAGTTTTTTTACAAGTAGCAATCTGCGATTAAGAGCAATCTTGCGAAGACTGTTTGGTCTGTAAAAAATGTAAATAATAGTATTTATGATGAACCTGAAGAAACTAACCCTATTTTAGGATTTTTTTCTTCATTCTAATTACCTTTTGGCGGTTGATATCCTAAACTTCACAATTTTACACCAAAGCATTAAAATTTCTAAAATATTTTTTAAATATACAAAACAATTGTCAATATAAATTATGGTTCGAGTGTTAAAAGTGAAATATTTAATTTAACAGATCTGAATTTGTTCAAAATTAAGCAATTTAAAAAATGTTAACGCTGAAAATTAAACTGTTTCAATTCGAAAATATTAGCAGTTAAACAAATTGAAACGTCCGATTGAAACTTTATAAATTTTTTCCAATTTTAACATTATTTTAAGTTAATAGATACATAATTAAATAACTTTATTCTCTTTTAAATCATGTTCAAAAATTACCAATTTTTAACTCTTCATTTAAAGTGAGTAATTATAAATCAAATATTCAAAATTAAACGACTTAAAACTAAATTTTATTTTTTGAAGTAGAAACCCTTGAATCATTCAAATGTCAGAGTATTAAATTTAAACTTTTAACGTTAGAACTTTTATTGTGCTATTACACATTTTTTTCATTTATGAGTGAAATATGTTGAATTTAAATTTTTTTAAATAAGAATTGAACAATTATTAATCTGAAAGGACCTAATATGAAAATAATTTAACTCAAAAAGTTTTGTGTATAAAAAAACGTTTGAATTTCTTAATTCTAATTTCTAAAAAAGGCAAAAAATTGTGCTATTTAATTTTTTCCGTCTTGGAAGAGACATTTTTTCATTTTTTATATATTTATTGAGTTTGAAACGGGGAATTTTTTTCAATTCTTGTTTAATTGGCAGAGGGAGATTTTATATTTTAAAGATTTTTATCGAGCTGGTTGAAAGGAGAAAATTTTGGTTTGAAGTATTTTATAAATTGGAAGGAAGGTAATTTTGTTTTAATCTTTCTTAAATTGGAAGGGGGAGTTTTTAATTTTTCCTGATTTTTATAAGGGCCTCTTTGTTTTATCATTTTTATTGAGTTGAAAGAGAAGGCACTTTGGTTATTTTTTTCAGAATTTGTCGAGGCCATTTTTTTATTGCTAACATTTTTCTAGAGTTTAAGGGAAGAGTTTATTTATTTCGTAAATAAAAATGTATCTGTTTGGTTGAAAATTAAACTATTTTTTTTTAAATTCCCATTGGGAAACGAATCACAAAACTTCCGATTCCCGGTCAGGTGCTTTTCCAATTAAGCTATTAGAGGGATCAGAATAAGAACTCTTAATTCAAGAAAATAACGCTAATTTATAGCTAGATGTTGATGATACAAATAATTATTTTAAATGAATCTGTTATATCATCAGTGAATGTTACGTTACCGACAGCAGATCAACCCTCCAATCCATGAATGCAGAAAATCTACACAATATCGATCAAGTTAAGAATCTTCAATAACAGAAAATGTTTAACGTCTTAATAGTTAAGGGCATGTGATACTTACAGTTTCCCCGGCTTTTTTTCCACAAAAATAACAATTTTTAAAAACTGAATTCGGAAATGCTATAAAATATCATAACGGACGTCCCCGGACTCTTTTTTGAGGGATAATAACAAAAAAATTTTATTGTGCTCAATAAAAAATTTATGCATATGTATTATTTTGAGGTTACGTCGTTTTTCATCTCTGCATTTCCGATAATCTGGAAATTGTTTATAAAATAAACTTTTTTGATTGCCTGCAAAAAAGGGTTAGTTCCAGGAGATTAGTTACTATGTTTATTTGCAAGTTCAAAGTTTTCGGCCAAAAATATTGTGTAGTTTGAAAGTAACGCATAGGAGAATTGTAACATACATAACCTCCAAATGTACACACGTTGTTAGCACACACTTTTTTTTGGTTTAATTAAAAAAAGTTTTAATTTAGCAAAATCTGATTAATTTGCATATCGCTTAGGAATTAGTATCGATTTTACCAGTTTTAGGTTCCGACGGCTTTTTTTGTAGAATAATCAATATTTTGTTTTAAAAATTTGGGAAATGATAGCGAACATGCTAACGGACGTCCCCACACACTTTATTTGTGTTTTTTTTCAAAAAAATTTTTGATATTGCTAACAACGTATGTACATTTGGAGGTTATGTATGTTACAATTCTCTTGTGCGTTACTGCCAAAATACACAATATTTTTGGCCGAAAACTTTGGACTTACAAATAAACATAGTAACTAATCTCCCGGAACTAACCCTTTCTGCAGGCAATCAAAAAAGTTTATTTCATAAATAATTTCCAGATTATCGGAAAGGCAGAGATGAAAAACGACGTAACCTCAAAATAATACATATGCATAAAATTTTTATTTCGCACAATAAATTTTTTTGTTATAATCCCTCAAAAAAGAGTCCGGGGACGTCCGTTATGATATTTTATAGCATCTAAGAATTCAGTTTTTACAAAATTTTCATTTTTCTGGAAAAAAGTCGGGGAAACTGTAAGTATCACATGCCCTTAATCAGATTTTGCTAAATTAAAACTTTTTTGAATTAAGGGCATGTGACACAGCTAAATTCCTATATTACCGACCACAGTTTTTCAGTACACTGAATTTTTTTTTGAACCTAAGAACTTTTTTTGTAAATAAAAT
>NC_046660.1:88166304-88168514 GCF_010883055.1 Belonocnema kinseyi
AAGAACAAGAATAAAGGATTTTGGGAGGAGTTAGAAAAGTGGGATGTGATTATGATGAGTGAAACTTGGGCAGATGAGAAGGACTGGAAGGGAATAAAAAAGGTGTTACCGAAAGGTTATGTGTGGACAATGCAAGAAGCAAGAAAAGAACACGTTAAAGGGAGAGAGATGGTCGGCATGGTGTCAGGGGTGAAAAAGAATTAGCAGTAAAAGGGAAAAAAGATGGGAACATGGAGGAAAAGGATGGAACAATGAGAAGAAAAATTATAATTGGGAAAGTAGAAATGACAGTGGTGTGTGTATACAGAAGAAGAGGGGAAGAGGAAGGCTGGAGAGTAATAAGGAGGTGGATGGAGGAAAAGAAGGAAGAATTGGTTTTAATAGGAGGGGACTTAAATGCATGGACTGGCGAACAAGGGGGAGGGTTATGGGATGAAGAAAATGAGGCATTTATAAGGAACTCCAAACATAGAGAGACGGACAGGGAGGGGAGGAAGTTACTAGACATGATAGGAGGAACAGGATGGTTTATATGCAATGGCAATATGAAAGGAGATGAGGAAGAGGAGATCACATTCATAGGAAAGGGAGCAACAGTAATAGACTACACCTTGGCTGAAGAAAGAATGCGGCATATGATAGGGAGTATGAAGGTAGGGAATGAGATAGGGTCCGAGCACTTCCCGGTCATAGTTACACTAAGAAGAGGCGTCAGTAAGCGCGGCAGAGGGAGAAAGGAAAAAGGGTACGAACGAAACACGAAAATGGGAATCTGGGGGGTAGATAAATTAAAAGAGTTTAAACAAAAGATGGGAAAGGAGAAGGTTAGGTATGAAAAAGAGGAGGGAATAGACTCGTTAATTGAAAGGTTGAAGGGGTCCATTGAAAAGGTAAAGGATGAGCTGGGTACCCAATGAAGAAAGAGTAGGGGGAAAGAGAGGCTGGTGGGACGAGGAATGCTGGGAAAGTAAAGAGAGAATAAAAGAGTGTGTGAGCAAATGGAGAAGAGGGGAAATGGAGAAGGAGGAGTATAACAGGAAGAAAGAAGAACATGAGAAGATGCTGGAAATAAAAAGACAGAGGGGAAAGGAAGAATATAAAGCAGAGGTAGAAAAAGCGATCAAAGAAGGTAGGGTGTGGGATGTGATAAATAGGGATAGAGGGGAAAGGAAGGGCGTTAACGAAGAAATAGAAATGGAAGAATGGATGGATTATTTTAAGGGTCTATTAGGGGGAGAGCAAAATAAGATCAAAGGGGAAAAGTGTAGGATAATCCAAGGAGAAATGGAGGAAGGGAACGAGATAACAAGAGAAGAAGTGGATGAGGCAATAAATAGGTTAAAAAGAAACAAGGCGACGGGAGAAGATGAGATGGTGAACGAAGCGATGAAGTATGGAGGAGAAGGGATTAGGGATGGGATGTGGAAGATCTGCAACAAGGTATGGAAAGGGGAAGGTTGTCCGAAAGAGTGGACGACGGGACTGGTGGTA
The DNA here is from genome assembly GCF_010883055.1 of Belonocnema kinseyi. Taxonomy (NCBI): domain Eukaryota; kingdom Metazoa; phylum Arthropoda; class Insecta; order Hymenoptera; family Cynipidae; genus Belonocnema; species Belonocnema kinseyi. The sequence goes on from NC_046660.1 coordinate 88,167,796, forward strand.
CCGCTTGTCAAGAAAGGGGAAGGAAAGAAGGTAGATGAATACAGAGGGATCACTCTCATGTCAGTCGGCTATAAAATATATGCAGAAATCTTAAGAAATAGGTTGGAGAGTCAGGTAGAACAAAAAGAAAGTATCCCACATAATCAGACGGGATTTAGAAAAGGAATGGGAACTATAGACAACATCTACGTACTTAACTATTTAGTTAACAGAAATTTAGCGAGAAAGAAAGGGAGACTAGTCGCTTTGTTCGTAGATTTCAAAGCAGCGTTTGACTCAGTGAACAGAAAAGTACTGTGGCAGGCAATGAAAGAGAGGGGTGTAGAGGAAAAGTTAGTGGAGAGGATAAAGAAAATTTTTACTGAAACCATGATTAGGGTGAAAATAGGAAAGAAAAAAGGGCAGGTTTTCTGGACAAGCCGAGGTCTAAGGCAAGGGTGCCCTTTGAGTCCGTTATTATTTAGTATCCTATTGGCAGACTTAGAGGAGAAGCTAAAGGAGAAAGGGAAAGGAGGAACGGTTTTGGGTAATAGCAAACTATACTCTCTAGCATACGCGGACGATGTAGTTCTATTAGCAGATGATGAGAAGGGGATGAACTTAATGATGAGTATCTACGAAGAGTATGTGGGAACAAAAGAGCTGACGGTGAACGTAGATAAGACAAAGGTGATGTGTTTCAGAAATAGAAAGAGCAAAATAAATTACGTTTGGAAGAT
>NC_046660.1:88168614-88178167 GCF_010883055.1 Belonocnema kinseyi
CCCTCTGATTTATTTCTAGACTCTTTTTCGTCTCCCTTCCCCCTACCTTTCTCAAGGCTTTTTCCTTTTTCCCTTAATTCTTCTAATTCTTCATCCCAGTATCATTCCTCCCCATTTATCCATAACCTGTCTCTCCTTATCCACACCATATGGCCGCTTTTCCTCTCTACCCAAGCCCTCTGCTCTATTTGCCATCTCCTTTTCCTCTCCCTCCATGTCAGATCTTCTTCAATTCTTTCCCTTCTTCCTCTCAATAATTTTTTTCTCTCCATAATTTTCTTTTTCTCCTCCTCACTCCCCACTTTTACTAGAAACATTCCTTCTTTCCCTTCCTTTGTCCCTCCTATTCTCTTGACTCCTTCTACCCTTACCTGCACTCTAATATCTCGAAAAATATTTGTTATTTCCACTTCTCCTGTTTCATTCTCCACTTTTAATCTCTTGACTACTATGCTATTTTTCCTCTTTGCCCTTTCTTCCCCTTCTAATCTTCTTTCGATCTCACTGAGTCATTCAAACTAAGTCAACAGATGGCACCACAATAAGTAGGTCTGTCTTTTTCATTGAATTGCATTAAGGAATATCAAAAATAATTAAAAACTTTATGCTGTTTGCAAACAAACAAAAAAGAATATATGAAAAATAAGAGTAACTATTACTAATTATTTCAAAAAGAAAAAGCCATGAAAATATGTAGTTTAATATGAATAAAATTTAATTTTGAGATACATTTTAAAAGCAGCTCGAACTTTATATTTTTGTGATTTATTTTGCTTATATTATATTATTATATTATTTGTTTTGCTCATATTATTGGGAATCATTTGGTAAAAAGTCAATGACACGAATGATAAATGAGAAAATGGATTTAATATTATTTAATATAATGTATATATTTATTTAAATTGAACCAAACATCATATATACATTTATGCTGTTCAATCATTTATTTGTTTCTTAATCTTGGAAGCTTTCTTCGCGCTGCATTCAGCCCCTAATAATTTTATTTAAAAATTTAAATTTGAAGGAGCTTTTAAATTAAATAGTTAATAATATTATTGCAAACCTCATTTCTAAAATAAACAGACTATAATCTATTAAAATCTACAAACAAACGTACTGTACTCATAACGCACAGTTGAAGGAAATTCACTTTTTTCAATAAAAAATGTCCAGAGCCTTAAATATTATTGCGATTTTTTATTTTTCTGTTTTAAATTAAAGATCATTAAATTCTATAGATCTTGACTTTCCGAAATTTTGTCTCCTCTATTTTTTTATTAATAATTTTTCCAGTTAAAGTATGAACAAAGTCTTATTATCGGTGAACATTTTTTTTGCTAAAAGTGCTTCCCATTAATGTAGGAATGACATTTAATAACAAAAATAATTTAAAAGTTCAAAATAACCACTGTGATAAACAATATTTGTGTCAAAATATTATAATTTGAGATTTTTCAAATTATAATTTCCTTTAATGGCCAGAACGACTTCAGGTATTCCTTAAAATAATAAATATTTAATAATATTTGATCAAATATAACAATTTAAATTTTTGTAAAAAAAATTAGATAAACAAATTTAAAATGTTTGCCCTTTCGCATAGAAATTTTTTTTTGCACTGGAAATATTTTAAGCTATTGGACGAATGACTTCTAGTCACAAAAATCTTAGAAGAGTTAACAATAACCACTTTTATTAACAATTCTTGTGACAAAATATTTAAACTTAAGGTTTTATCAAATTTAAATTTTCTTTGAAGGCCAAGTCGGTGGTTTATTGTAAAAAGATTTTGTATATTGAGTGAATCTTAGCATGCAGTGTTAAGATTCATTTCCAATCTATTACGATTGAAAACCTGACTTTTTCCATGTGAAACTGACAACATTGGGACATTTTTATGTAAATTGTTTATAAACATGTAACTTTTTATATTCCACTAAATATGATCAAAGATACATTTTTTAGGAATATCCGTAGCCATTGTAGCCATTAAAGAAAATAAAAATTTTGATAAAACCTTACATTTGAATATTTTGTCACGAGAATTATTTATAACAATGTTTATTGTTAACTTTTCAAATATTCTTGCGACTAGCAGTTATTCGCCCAACAGCTTAAAATATTTCCAGTGTAAAAAAAATTTCTTTGCGAAAGGACCAAAATTTTGAATTTCTTTATCTAATGTATTTACAAAAATTTAAATTGTTATATTTTATCAAATATTATTAAATATTTATTGTTTTAGGGAATACCTGAAGTCTTCCTGGCGCTTGAAGAAAATAATCATTTGAAAAATTTCAAATTATAATATTTTTCCACGAGAATTGTTTGTAACAATAGTTATTATAAACTTTTAAATTATTTTTGTTATTAAATGTAATTCCTACATTAATGTGAAGTACTTTTAGCACCAAAAAATGTTACCGATAATAATACTATTTGTTAATTTGTTTATCAAATTTGTTTGCAACAAATAAAGGGAATGATAAACAAATTATTTGTATTTTATAAGTCCCTCAACATTAATTTAAGATAAGCTGAACGAAAAAAGGGAATTTCCTCCTACTGTCCGTCATGAGTACGGTACGTTTGTTTATAGAGTTTAATAGTTTATAGTCTGTTCATTTTAGAAATGAGGTTTGCAATAAAAGAATTAACTATTTAATTGAAAATCCCCTTTAAATAAAATTTTTTAAATAAAATTATTGGAGGTTGAATGCAGCGAGAAAAAAGCTTTCAAGATTAATCAACAAATAAATGATTGCACTGCATAAATGTATATATGATAGTCGATTCAAATTAAATAAATATATACATTATACTGAATAATATTGAATCCACTTTCTCATTTATTAGTCTTTTCATTGACTTTTTATCAAATTATTCCCTCAAAATACAATATACGTCATATATTTTTTATTAAGTCTTCTGATCATTTATATTTTTTAAATTTTTTAGTCATTGAGGTTTTTAATATTATTAATTTTTTCATTAGCTACATGAATGATTTTAACAAAAAATATTTTTTTTAACTTTAACAAACAATAAAATCAATAATATGAGCAAAATAAATCACAAAAATATAAAGTTTGAACTGCTTTCAAAATGTATCTCAAAATTAAATTTTATTCATATTAAACTACATATTTTCATGACTTTTTCTTTTTTTAAATAATTTGTATTAGTTACTCTTATTTTTTCATATATTCTTTTTTGTTTATTTGCAAACTGCATCAAGTTTTTAATTATTTTTGTACATAAGATTTTGTACATAAGATACACTTTCCTATTTCAAAATAAAATCAAATTTACTTTAAATGTGACAGTTAATGCAAGTATGTTATAATGTATCAGCACTGAAAAAGATACAATTATTGCGAACCTAACTGCTTTTTGGCCTATCCATGTTCCTTGATGTGAGTGAGCTTACTCCAGCAAGGGTCTTTTGTCCACAGGCATGTCAAAGTACGGAAATTAAAAAATTTTTAATTTTTCAACTAGCGATTTGAAAATATCATTATGAGCATCTACGAATTTTTCCGACTTCAGTGATATATTACTTGCCTAGAAGAGTTAAAAATTTGAAGGAGTTTAATATCAAGAAACATTAGCTTTACACTCAATTTAATACTTAATACTTCTCAAATTTTCAACCTTTGTAGACAAATTACATGCCTTTGGAATCAGAAAAATACGCAGATTCCAAATATATTACTTTTAAGCCACTGATTGCAAAATTACGAATTTTGTAGTCTCACATTTTTTTCCCATTTTCTAACAAAAGACCCCTGAGGAAAGGAGTGGTCTGGCCAAGCTCGCAGGTACTGCCCTGAAAGAAGGTCTTAGGGCAGCCAGGGCAGGCTACCCTGCCCTGGGCAAGAGCGTGCCGACTACTGGCTTAGACTTAGACTCTTAGGTCTTAGAGCAGCAATTCCCAAACTAGTGCCGCCGGCCGACGAGGCTGCCGGCGGCAGGGGGATGCCACCCCGGGCCGGGCAGCCTCCGATGGGGAAGACAGCCCGGGCCCAGCCACTTGGCAGCCCCCCCCCCCCCGCTATGAGGACCCTTTCATTGTCGTGAGATTTAAGGCTGTTTCAATAACTAAAATCCTAAAGATATGGCTCAATTAAATTCTATTTCTCTTAATCATTTTCCTGATGTAATTTTAAGAAAATGAAAAAAAAGTTGATGAAAATCGGTTAACATTTCGAGTAATTAAGAATATCGTCAAGAACACGCAAAATTACAAGAACTGTCAGCTGGCATTGAAGATATTAACCGATTTTCATCAACTTTCTTTTCATTCGCTTAGAATTAGATTAGGAAATTGATTCAATTAATTAAAATTTAATTTATTAACATATTAACACATTTTTTTTCTCAACCGGTTCTAATTCTGTCGCATGAAGCATGGTGTGTCAAGCAGTGAAGCAGTCTAGTGACCCTCCTTGGCGGCAGGGTATTGTGAAAAAATATGAGGGTGGCAGCCCTGCCGCTCCCCAGAAAGTGCATAAAAAGTTTGGGAATCGCTGCTCTAAGAGCAGCGATTCCCAAACTAGTGCCGACGGTCGGGGGAAGCCACCCCGGGCCCAGCACCTCGGCAGCCCCCCCCCCCCGCTATGAGGATCCTTTCATTGTCATGAGATTTAAGGCTGTTTCAATAACTAAAATCCTAAAGATATGGCTCAATTCAATTCTAATTATCTGAATCATTTTCCTGATGTAATTTTAAGAAAATGAAAAAAGTTGATGAAAATCGGTTAACATTTCGAGTAATTACGCATATCTTTAAGTACATGAAAAATTACAAGAACTGTCAACTAACATGGAAGATATTAACCGATTTTCATCAACTTTCTTTTCATTTGCTTAAAATCAGATTATGAAATTGATTCGACTAATTAAAATATAATTTATTAACATTTTAAAACATTTTAATTTTTCTCAACCGGTTCTAATTCTCTCGCGTGAAGCATGCAACCTCCCGCATGACCCACAGTAAAGTATCCCCCTTGGGTTCTAGTAGAGGGAAAAAAATGGTAGGATGGCGGCCCTGCCCCTCCCTGAAAACTTTCAAATTAAGATTTAAGTTTATCAAAAATATACCCTAATTTTATCATTATTTTAATTACATAAAAAATTATATTACAATAAAATAAATAAATTAAAAATAATAGTCCTGATATTAAAAACAATCCATTTTTAAATCCATAATAATCAATTTTTTAATACTAAGAGTTTATAAAAATTGTTAAATGGACCTAGATAATTTATAATATTATCAAATCTAGCAGATAAACAAAAAATAAATAAATCACTATTAAAACTCCTCGGAAAATATATTTGACAGAGCATATGTATAACTTAAAATCTTTAAAACTAACAAATTTGAAATACTCTTAATTTGAATGATTCGAAATTTGTACTAATTTCCAGGAGTGACTAAATTCCTAACTATAGCCTTCGGGCTCACCACACTATTTAACTATTTTACACTTTTTGAAACAATGACACTATTTTTCTACTATTTTGAAAAAAATTACACGAAATACACAATTTTCAAATAAAAAAGTCCAATTTTCAACTAAACAAAATAATTTTCAACAAAATGCATAAACTTTTATCCAAGTATTTGAATTTTCAACTAAGATAAATTTCGATCAAAAAAGGCGAATTTTTAAAAAATTACATACATTCTCTACTAAATAATTTGAACAATTGATGTGATTTTAGTACAAATTTTACTTAATTATTTTTTCATGCTATTTTTTCATTAAATCTTTTCTAAAGAAATTTAATCGTAATAACAATTTCAAATTCTATAATTTCAGCAGCTTTGACTTTAAAAAATATAATTTAGTTTATAGTTAACAATTTTAAAGCTTGAATAATTTTGAACTGAAAATTATATTTATTTATAAGTTAAAATTTTCAAATAATTAAATTTTGTACGCAATAATATTAGCTTTGAATCTTCAATGATATAATTTTTATAATTCTAATTTTCAAATATTTCTATTTTTAACGTTTTGAAATTTTGTTATTTTCAAAATTTTGATCTGAAATAATTATATTTAGAGATTCTTCAATTAAAAAACAAAATAATAAAATTTACACGATTTCAATTTATTTGGAATTATTTATTTTTGATAAAGAAATTGATAAGTTTACAATTGGAATTTTTAAAACTTACATCGCCTCGAATTGAACATTATTTTTATTTCAAAGTTAAATTTTTGTAATAATTCCATTTTGAACGGTTTAATTAGCTTTGAATTTGTAATGATAAAATTTAATACAATATTTGCATTATAATGTTGCAAAAATTCATTTCGATACAACTATCCGCAATTAGTTAGTTAACAATTTTTAATACTTTAAACCGAATCCCTTTATTACAAGTTCCGTTAAGTTATACCAGAAAAAAGGTCCTCCAGGTTCAACTTTCAGAACTGAGCTCTTCCCAACATCTATGTGGGTTGCAGCCTATCTTTAAGCAGATTATTTGATGAAATAAATGAAAAAGTAAAATGGAATCACTAATACTAAAAATATTAATTTTTCTTCAATGAAGTCTGATACTTCATTTCCCGTATTTTCCAGAAACGGATGATTATATCAATACATACCTTCCAAAAACTCCCAATGGCAAAAGGTACAGTCATTGCGACGAAGAAAGAAATTGTGATAATACGCATATTCCTACAACTCCAAAAGGCAGAAGGTGGAGTAATTGCAAGAAAAGAACAAACGATTCACCTACATTCGTTTTTAATTCTCCAACAAAATTACTATTGCGGAATGAATTAAAATATCAGCGACTACGATATTCTCATAAAATCAGAATATTGAGCCAAAGTCAAATGTCAAATGGACAATTTGAATATTTACCATGCCTTTTTAAAGCAATTTTCAATTGTTTAAAGAAAAGTAAATTATTTAAAGATCATTTTTTGGAGCAGCACATTTTTGTGAGAACATTATGTAATTACTTAAACAATTATTCATTCTCTATTTTCAAAATGTCTCAAAATTGAGCTAGAGATATCAACTTTCTTTTCAAATTAGTATCCTATGCTACGTTTTGTTGAGTAATTACATAATTTTGCTACAATTTTTTCAATGTCTAATAAATGTATGTTCATTTAAACAATCTTTATTTGCCCCATCAGTGTTTTTCGATAACTAAAATAATGAAATAAAATAGAATACATAAAATTATGTTTTTAAATGTATAGTGTATAGAAAGAATACATTATCCACTTTTTAAAATGTATTTAACAAATATAATTTGTTTAAATCATTAATTTTCCAAAAATACTTTTAAAATCGTGATTAATTGACTGTGTTCTATTTTATTTGATTTTTTTAGTTATAGAAAAATAACTGCTTGAGTAAATAAAAATTCTTCGAACAAATGGAAATTTGTTAAAAATTAGATAAAGTTAATAAAAATTATTTAATTATTCAAAAAAAAGTAGCATAGGATACCAATTTGAAAAAAGTAGACATCTCTGACTCAATTTTTGAAAATATTGAAAATAAACAATAAATGATTATTTAACTAGTAATATTTTTTTTTAATTTACTATTACAAACAATGACAAAATATTGCATTTAAATAGAAAAATACGGTTATTTTTAAGTTTTTTGGGGAATAAATAATTGTTTAAATAATTTACATTTGTTTAAGCAATTTAAAATTAATTAAAAATCATGGAAAATATTCAAATTGTCCATTTGTAAATTATTTGTATGTAAAAGATGACGGAAATTGCTAAAAAGTAACTATAATACGTAAGAATGTAGAATTTTAAATTTTTTAGCGATATTTAGGCGCTGCGGGAAGGTGGGGTAGGTTGGAAATTCAATCAATCCCTTAAAAGTTTGGTACGTTTGGATGAAATTCTGGAACATGAGCTCAATTTGAAAATTAAAATTTTGCCCATGTTAATTCAACGGAATTTTGAAGTGCCCAGTGGCGCATGTTAATTTTCAAAAAACGAAAAATTATGGATTTTGTTTCATTAGAAATAGAAACTTTTTGGGGGGTGTCTTGCCCTGTAGAGTGGAAAAATTTCTGGAGAGCATTTTTGAACCACCCTAATGTGAGTATTATCCATATTCAAGTCGTCGCGAATCACAAGAAAATTTATTTGATGTAATTAATGTATATATAAATTTATACTCATAAATTACGCGAAGCGAAAATACAAATTTAAATATCGCGCTATAATGAAGTGGAACATCGTAAGATGGCGGCTCTCCTCACTCATGGAATTCCCCCCCCCCCCTCCAGTGAGCTCAACCCCGCTCGACAAGTTAGGATGACATGACTAGACTAGCCCCTTCTTTCCTATGTCCATACGTAATGCTCATGGCATGGACGTAGGAAACATGGGACTAGGCATGCCATCCTAACATGGGTGAGCGGAGTTGAATTCACGGGAGGGGGGAGAATCCCATGAGTGGGGAGAGCCGCCATCTTACGATGTGTCATTTGATTATGCGCGCGAGCATTTTTGCCGACAAACTGCACGAAAATATAAACATGTGGGCGCTGCCATGTTTGTCGCGGGACATCAAAAGGTGGCGGACCTCCCCCCTCATTGCATCAACCCCGCAATGGCATGCCTAGTCATGATCTAATGAATATATGGTCTAGCCACTTCAGGGCCCTGTTCCGTTCAAGTCATGCAACCGCTTAATTCCACCATTTTGTTACTTTGACCGCGAAGTTTGAGAATATTAAAAGAATTAATTCAAAAAGAACTTTCGATGGATATATTAGAACATTGGTAAGGAAATAAATTATATTCATACGAGAATGTAAGTTTGTAAATATTACTGATTGAGAAGGATTAAAAGTATATACAATTTGGGATATTTATGATGAATTTCATTTTAAATATATCCGCTTGCCAGTGAATGAATAATTCTTAGGTGGACAATTCTTTCAGAAATATATATGTAAAGTGACAGAGGTTTGTAATAGAATTACGCGTGTTCTTAAATTTTAAAGAAAATTTTGTTAGATCTTTATTTGATCTGGATTGAAAGTAAGACCTATTATTCTTACATTAATTAGACAATAATTTGTCATACGGTACAATTTGGACATTCTTCTGTATTTACATATAAAACGTATGTGTAAATGTATGCAATATTATAGGGGTTTGCAAACATTTATTGTAATTTTGAACAGTCTACTAAGAATAAGAGAGATTTTTAATGTGATACAATGTGATTTCATATTATATCTAAAAAGTGGATAGGCAAGAGGGAGTAACTGACAAAATAAAAATTGTGCCTGACAGCAGTGAAAATTTGCATCAAATTCATATAGCCGTTTACAAAAAATGAATAATCAATAAAAATAAATGTACGTACCATCCCATAGATGCGTAGAGTTACTGAATCTAGAGGGAAAAAGTTTAAGAAGAAAAGTTATAGACCGTGGGCTGACAACGTAAATGGGAGCGTGATACGGATAAGGCCAATTTTCACATGAGATGTTCGTCTGATGATGAGGAACGTAAAAATGGGTGTC
>NC_046660.1:88178267-88195809 GCF_010883055.1 Belonocnema kinseyi
AAATTATATACCAATGAAAATATGCATCTCCGGGAGAGGACCAACTTTTGTTTCAAACTTTTTCCTGTAAAATCAATTTCAAGAAATTTCACCTGAGTTTCCAGCGACTTCGAAACCGCCTGGCAACACTTTTGCATCCAGGTAAGTGCCTGGCAATGCGCAGGTGCTATTTCTAATGTCAACCCCTACATGTGCACCAATTTTCAACCTTATCCGAGTCACGTAAGTTAACTGCCAAAAATTAGCACCTTTGACAGGTCGCCACAGGTAAACGCATCCACTCACACCTGCCAGGCACCCATTTTTACGTTCCTCATCATCAGACGAACATCTCATGTGAAAATTAGCCTTATCCGTATCACGCTCCCAGTTACGTTGTCAGCCCACGCTATATTATTCAGTTCGGAGAAACCTGAGTTTTACTTTTGAGGTTAGATTCTTATGGTCTCTGAAAATCGTTTTAATTAAAAAATAATAATTATCACTTTTTAGATGGTGAGACCAACCGAGATATTTTGGTGAGTGTCATAAGAAACAGCTCGATCATAAAAGTCTTTATTTTTAATGGAGATAAAAATCTAATTTAAAAATACGATTTTAAAACAATCCTTTTACCTCGATGTGCATTAGAATTGTTTAGTATTTTGTAACCAAAAAACCCACTTCAAAAAAAATGTCATTTGCTACCTTCTCCCTTTTCACCCTTAATATATTAATTATATTACGAACTTAGGTTATATACCACGGACATAGGAAACAAGGGACTAGGCATGTCATTGCGGGGGGAGGTCCGCCAACTTTTGATGTCCCGCGACAAACATGGCAGGACCCACATGTTTATATTTTCATGTACAGTTTGTCGGCAAAAATGCTCGTGCGCATAATCAAATGGCACATCGTAAGATGGCGGCTCTCCCCACTCATGGAATTCTCCCCCCTCCCGTGGATTCAACCCCGCTCGCGAAGTTAGGATGGCATGCCTAGTCCCGTGTTTCCTATGTCCATGGCCTAGTCCCTTGTTTCCTATGTCCATGACATTACGTCATACTCGGTCGGTAACGTCAAAATCTATAACTTGGTGGACTGAAAAGCATTGATTACATAGGAGTTTGACTAAAATGAATTTTTATAGACGAAAGTAAGTGAAAAATCGTGATATGGCTTTGCTTCTCAGATAGAAAAGTCATTTCTTTAATTATTATTAGCGATTGGGGAAGTGTGCGATTTGCACAATCTATCAAGAAAAAATATAATGTGCCGTGATTGAGGTTAGGTTGCATTGTTGGGATAGTTGGCGGTCAAAATTTTTGAATTTTGGTAATTCGTTAAAGTGTGTTTTTCAAAGATACCAAGAGATTATTCTTGCACATTGAGAAAACAAAAATTATCAAAGACTGTGATTCTTCTTAGAAATCCTATAACACTTCCTGAAAATCCTTGAACTTCTCCGACTTTTTTTTAAATCCCTTCAAATTCTTGACAATCCTTAAAATCTTTGAATTTTTGCAAATAACTTTTTAAATAATTGCTTAGCATTCTTTAAAGTCACTGAAACTTATGGAAATATTTTTAAATCCTTTAAAACTAAACTTTTAAATCCCGTCAAGTCCGTATAGTGATTCCTTAAAATCACTTGAACTCTTAGAAATCCTGTAAGATTTCTTGATAATTCTCAAACTCTTCCGATTTTTTTGTTAAATCTCTGCAACTTCTTTACAAATATTTACAATCTTTCGAATTTTCTCGAAATTGAATTAAATTAATTCAAATCTCTTAAAATCCTTTACATTTTCTTAAATTCCTTTAAATCTCTTAAAATTCCTTAAAATCTTTTAACTTTTTCAAATTCATTAAAGACCTCTAAAATTCTTTTAAAATCATAAAAAATAACTTGTCAATCTTTCAATCTTTTTGAATTAGTTTTAAATCCTTTAAAAAGAAACTTGAAGATTCCGTCAAGTCCCTAATAATTCTTTGAAATCACATGAATTCTTTGTAAATCTTGTAAGATTTCTTGAAAATCCTTCAAGTCCTCCGAATTTTTTGGACTCTATAACTTCTTTGAAATAAATAAAAATATAGTAAAATTGACTAAAACTAATTCAAATCTTTTAAATCCAAAATCCTTTAAATTTTCTCAGGCTCCTTAAAATTTCTTGAAAATCCTTAAATCAATCAGTTTCTTTAAAAACCTTGAAATCTCCTCAAATTCATTATATCTGTTTTAATAACTTTTCAATAACTCGCTTGAATTTCTTTAAAATCAATGAAACTGTCGTAAAATCTTATAAAATCACCTGTAAATCATTAAATCTTTTAAAACAATTTTTCGATTATTTTTAAATCTTTTAAAAAGAAGCTTTAAAATTCCGCCAAGTCCCTAGTAATTCCTGAAAATCACTTGATTTCTTAGAAATCCTTAAAGTCCTCCGAATTTTTTTGAATTCCATTCAACTTCTTTAAAATCATTTTAAAAATTTCAAAATTGACTAAAATTAATTAAAATCTCTTAAAATCCTTAAATTTTTTTAGACTCCTTAATATCTCTTGAAAATCCTTAAATAATTGAATTAAAAAAAATTGAAGTCTTAAAATATACTAAACTCTTTTTGGATAACTTTTTAAATGGCTTTCATATTAATCCTTTAAAAGAAAATTTTAAAATCCCGTCAAGTCCCCATAGTAATTCCTTAAAATCACTTGAATTTCAGAAATTCTTTAAGTTTTTGTTTGAAAATCCTTTAGATCCTCCGATTTTTTTTTGAAATTCCTTCCACTTCTTTAAAATCATTGATAATTTCCAAAATTGAGTATAGTTAATTAAAATCCTTTGAATTTTCTTAAATTCCTTTAAATATTAAAAAAGTTACATCAATTGAAATCTCTTCAAATTCATTAACATCCTTTTAAATAACTTCAGTAACTCGCTTGAAATTCTTTGAAATCACCTGAAGTGCCTTAAAATATGATCAAATATCTTGCAAATCCTTAAAATTTTTTGGATTCTTTTAAGATCCTTTCAAAATTTTTGAAATCGTTAAAAATCTCTTTAGAAATCCTAAGATCACGTAAAGTCTTTTAAATTATTTTAAATTCTCTTCGATATAACTTTATTTGATATGAAACTACATAAAATGACTTATTATCGAAATGTATTATGACATAAGTTATTTTTCGTGGTGGATTGCCTAATCGAAAAATTTTCAAATTGCCAACAATAATGAAATAAATGGCTTTTCTTTCTTAAAAGCAAAGCCATATCACGACTTTTTACTTAATTTCGCCAAAATTAATTAATTTTAGCCTAACTCCTATCTAAACAATGCTTTGCAGTCTTACAGATTTTGATGTTACCGATCGAGCGTGACGTAATATTAGAATACTCAATGAGCCCAATGCATTATTTAATCTTACTAGTTTTTCAAGGTGTAGTTTCAAATAGGCAGTTTAATTTTGAAAATAATAAGCGACACAATTACGTTTATTTTTACCGTGATTACTCGAATTATAATTAATTATAAATTAATCTCCAGCAGTTCAACGCTTTTTACGTGGTAGTAACTTCCAGTTTAAGGATGTTCTGCGTGTACAGCAAAGTTTAAAATTAATTAATCTATAACTGGATTAATAAAATTGACTAAAAAGACTTATTCATTATTAATTACCTCGAAAAACTAGCTGCAAATGTTATATTTATTACTCTCTTTTATGGAAACTGATTTCGAATATAAGAAAAATTTAAGACAATTTCGTCTTATTGCCAAACAGTTGAACATTCTAAGTCACTGAATTCAATTAGTTAAAATATTGAATAATTTATCAGTGATTTCAGTTACTAATGAATAAGTGAAAATTTCTCGTCGATTGCTTGTTTACTTGTTTAGATTTAAAATGATTAAATAATTTATTTTTCAGCTCGTTTAAATAGAAATTTAAAATTATGTGCTTAAATTTACCTCATGTAATATAAAATTTGTTTTTCAACTTGCCTGCAATTGCGACAGAAGCACCAACAGGATTGAACAAAGCAGCTCCCATGCTTCCAAGTCCAACGACAGTAGCCGCAGTATCTAATAATCCTAAATATTTCGTTTTGCAAGCTGGTGATTTGTGTGATTCCACCCAAACGTAAGATGTTTCCTCCGACCATTGCTCTCCCTCGTCTCCTTGATATTCTCCTCCATAAGGCACAACCATAATACAAGGAGGTAAAATATTTGTTGTTAAATAATCGGACCAGCTTGTATAAACTCTGGCATTGACATCAATGTAGTAAAGTTCCACTTTTGTGGTTTTCAACTTATGTTCCTTTTCATTTTCATCCTCTTTATCCAGTTCCATTTTTTCTTCTTCCTTCTCTTTGTCCAGATCCATTTTCTCGTCCACCTTTTTGTTCTTTTTATACTTTTTCTCATCTTTCTTTTCGTCTTTATCTTTCTTTTCTACAAAGTTCTTCAAAACTTTAAAAAATGGAACAGGCTGTACATACTCCATGAAACAATCTCCATTAAACATGTCTGCCTTTTTTATTTTATCAATCACAGCCTTCACTGAATTCTTATGAAAAGTGACATTGTACATTAAGCTACACAGTATTGTTTTATCTTTGGTGTTTTGCGTTCCATGCTCTACGATTTTATCGTAAATTTCTTGAATTTTTTTCATTTTATAGGCTGGTTTGTACAGGAAAGGTGCGCCTTCAACTGATTCCAGAGACTCATTTTCCTCAGCTTCTGGTGGGCCAAAGAGAGCCGTGCCAATGCAATTTTTGAGGATGTGAGGTTTTCGAGGATCATACTCATTCCAATCGCTTAGAAGTTCATAAAAGTTTTGCTGGAGTCTCGTCGCTGCAAAAACCATCAATTTCTAAGGGACAAAAAAGATATTTATTAATTTAAATCTGGATTTCAGAATAATAATATAATTTAAAAATGATATACTACTTATATTTATTTTTTGAAAAATTCCTAAGTTTAATTTGTTAATCATAAATTAAGCATTTAATCTTAAACACATCAAACTAAAATCATTCAATTTGGACTTTATTTTGAAATAGTACAATTCAGAAATGTTAAAAACTTTAAATGTCCAATTTTAAACATTTGTATTTAAAATTGAAATTATTCTACTTGGAATGTTTTCTTTTTTATAAGTACATATGGTTTTCAAATTCACAAAAATTTAAATATTGTTAAAAAAATTAATGGAAAATTTAATTTGCAACACAATCATTTTAATTAATTGTAAACTGTCAATTTTTAAAAGTTTGAAGTATGACATCTTTTGATTTAATTCAAATGTGGACAGTATAAAATTGAGCCACCAGCGATCAAAACAGGACACGCTCGAAATGCCTTGGTTTCATTTGGCCTCTTGGTTATTCTCCTTCATAATTTTTAAATTTGAAATTTAAGTAATTGAGCCTCCCGCGATCAAAACGGGACACGCTCGAAATGCCTCGGTTTCAGTTGGCCTCTTGGTTATTCTGTTTCTTGAATTTTTCAAGTCGGATTTTCAATCTTTTTGAAGCAACTATTAATTCAAAGAAATTGAAAATTCGACTTTAAAAAATCAAGAACGAGAATAACCAAGAGGCTAACTGAAACCAAGGCATTTCGACCGTGTCCGGTTTTGATCGCGGAAGGCTCAATTACTTAAATTTCAAATTTTAAAATGATCAATGTTTCATCATTCAATATTGAATATTTGTAATAAAAATTCGTTCAAATAATGAAAATTGCGAAAATTGTAATATAAACATGTTTTTAATCATTACATTCAAAATAATTAAATTTGGACCCTTCTAAATTCAAAATTGAAAGGTGCTTACGGCATAAACATGTGAGTGCCAATTTTCAAATTCAAGTTTTGGAAGTTATGAGGTTTCAATTTAAAACTCATTTAATTTAAGATGGTGAATTTCAAAAGATACCAATTTAAAATTGTGGCAGTTTAAACGTTTCAATTTAAAATTATTCAATTAATTTAAAATCAATTTAATTTAAAATTTTAAATTATTCAATTATTCAACTTGAAAATAGTTTTGAAGTTTGCTTTGAACGAGAAATGGTACAATCTTTCACTATTTTATTCTAATAGGAACTTTTTAACTTAAAAGTGATTCATTACCGAGTATTTTAGAAATATCTTCAGTATAGGAAAAGAAAAAAGAAAATAAGGAACAATAAGAAGAAGCATAACAAAAATTTAAGTTTTCTTTGACTTCCTAAAATTCTGGTCAACGTCAAATTTACTAAGCAGATTCAAACTTTAGAGAACTTTAATCTTTCATAAATGTGCTAGAATAGCAATTAACAAATAACAATAGAAAGTCTTGAAAGTAATAATACATTACTCTATCCAAATAGGAAAAGAAATAATAGAAAAAATGACACATTTCTATAATTTCTCCTATTTAGAAACATCCTTTATATAATATTTATGACATAAAATTAGATTTCTTTCTACAAATTGAGGTGAAAAACCGCTTGACCTAATTAAAAGAACTTTCAAAGATATTCCTAAACAAACCCTGTAGATTGAAACAATTCCTGAGTTTAGTGTCTATATTTTAAAAATTTATTTAAGATTGAAATGAAACCTGAAATTTACAAATCAAATTTATATTTCCGAACTACATAATATTCGGGTCATCAGAGATAATCACATAACAAATGAAAAAAAGAGGGAGAAAAAGAAAAGAGTCAACCAAAACCAACCTTTCTCACTCTTTCCTTTTTGTTTCTTCATCTTTTTTAAACTACTAGGGAGTAGGGACCACCATGTTCCGAAACCAATTTATAACCTCCTAATCAGGGATTATTTATAGGAAAACTACAGGTATAAATAAGGGTTTATACAAAAAGGTTATTTAGTTTAATTCTCCAATTCGTTGGTGAGAATTGATTTAAAAATTAAAAAATTATTTTCAATAATAAGAGAAAATACAATTGATTTAATTAATAACCCTATCCCAAACTTATGTATATCTTGAGGGAAATATTTTTAAATTAATAGCTTGTTATCCTATTTCTCTTTATAAATAGCATCTCCATGAATACTCCTTTTTTATGTCACTCATGATAAAGAATCTTGTCCCAGTTGAAATCAGGACCATGTGTGATTTTATGTTTATGTTTTCCTTTTTGGTTAAAATTAATGTTTTTATTCTTATCATAAAGAATAATGTTTATATCTTTGTCTCTTCTTTCACTAATGAATGCAAAATTCGACAAAGGTATCTTTTTTAAAAAGGAAAATGTATATATGTATATTATATCTTTTTTTTAATTGCAGGTATTGTTTGATTTTTAACTAGCAGAAGAATCTATTAATCAGACCTTGCAGTGTTCCTATAAATAATCCCTGATGACGGGGTATAAATTGGCCCCGAAACATGTTGGTTGCCTAGTAAAGTATAAAATAATACGGGAAAGAAAAAAGTGAGAGGTTAGTTTTGGTTGACTTTTTCCTTTTTTCTCCCTCATTTTTCAATTGTTACTTTTTTTTCTCTAATGAACTGAAAAATGAGGTAGATTGGTAGTCTCGTTTTTAATTGTGAATCTTTTTCATGCTCAGTTTGCATAAAATGATTCATGAAAAAATATATTTCTTTTCAATCTCACATTAAAAATTTTTAATAGACACTAAACTTTTGATTCCTTCCAATCTGCAGGGTTGGCTTGTTATTATTATTAATATAAGAGTTCCTTTATTTGAGTCTGAATTATTTTACTTAAATTTCTTGAAAGAAATAGGTTTATTTAAATTTTTGTAAAAAGAATGTACTGAATTTGAGCAATTTTAGTATATGATTATTCTATTATGCGTACGTTTCTCAATAAAATCAAACGGCTAATGATAAAAGTCATATCTAGAAAATTTAATCACCCTTCAGTTTCAGTTTTCAACATTAAATTTTAATTTTTAGTGTATTCTAATTAACTCACTTAAGAGAGTATCAACATTATTTCTATGTACACAAAGTGCCGAATCATCGACATATCTTAAATCAAAATCAAGATTAAAATCAATTCTTTCACAAAATTAATTATAAAATATCAAGAGAAGAAAAACATTCATTTTTAAAATCCCTATAAGAATGCCATAAAAAATTTTTGCATTTTCTTAGAAAATCAAAAATTGAAATTTTGATTGCCCAAAAAATAATGAAAAATAAAAAAATGCTATTTTGTGGTCAAACTATGCAGAATACGATAAAAGATGAATTAACAAAAATTGTGATCCCCAAAAAAATCTATAAATTAGTTAATAATCACTTCTTGATTAGATGCGTACTTTTTGTTTTATTCATGAAAAATAACATTGAAAATAAAAGGAAAATTTGTCGAAGAACGATTCAAGTTATGAACAAAATATATTTAACTAAAACTGTGCACCTAAAACATATCTAAAAATTTGTTATCTATTACTTTTTGATAGAACGCGTATTTTTGGTTTTAATTGTAAAAATGACATTAAAAATAAACATGCAAATTTTTTGGTAAACGATAAAAGGTAAGAAAGCGAATTGATAGACAAAAGTTGTTTGCCTAAAAAACAGATGCAAATTTGTTATAATTTATTACATTCTTATCATTTATGATTGAGAAAGTCTTAGAATTACCCGAAATTTGATATCACAACATTAAAATTTTAAACCAAACGACGCAAAATACGAAAGAAAGTCTTAAGGAGAAATATTAGATTTAGAAAAATTCTGCACAATTTCTCTTATTCAATTTCCAGTAGGATTAGTTATTTTCTTTTTATTTCTCGAAAGTAGTATGTAGAACATCGAAAATTAAAATCTTAAGCCAATATACGACGCAAAATATGAGGAAAGGTTTTTGGAGGATTGTTTCTCGTTCTTAATTAGTTTATTCATCGAAATTGGTGTGAACAAATCAAAAATTCCAATATTACATCAACAAAAGCTAGATACATAAAAATGTAAAAGAAAACTTGTAGGATATTTGGTTTTATCCATAAAAAATAATATCGAAACGAAAATCCTATTTTTAACATAAAAACGCAAGATACAGAAAAATGTCTCAAGCAAGGATTGTAGTTTTTCATAACATTCTCAGGATTTATGATTGAGAAAGTATTAAAATGGACAGAAATTTTACATCTCAGTTTCTTAAGAGATCTCCAGGTTTTAATACACCATGAAATCTGAATCCGAAAATCAAGTTTTGGCGATTGCGTCTGTCTGTCTATCCGTCCGTAAACGCGATAACTCTCGAAAAAATGAACGGATCAAATCCATCTTTAGCACACTTTTTTTAGGTCCTAAAAGAAAGGGCGAGTTCGTTAACCAGACTCTTTTGCTAAAAATTCAAAAAGTGAGCGCATTTTGAAAATTTTTAAAACCACATTTTTCGGAATTTGAAAATTCTATGTACGGATATTATACCATTTTCAAAGCTTTTTTAATCAACCGAAAATCAAAATTTTAAGCCAAAAAACGCACGATATGAAAAAAGTCAAAAGAAGAAAAACATTTCTTTTTTAAAGCCCTATAATATTATTACAACAAATTTTTGCATATTCTTGAAAAATCGAAAATTCGAATTTTGATTGCACAAAAAATAATGAAAAATCCAAAATTCCATTTTGTGGACAAACCATGTAGGATACGAAAAAAGATGAATTAAAAAAATTGTTAAACCAAAAAAGATCTACAATTTCGTTACGAATCACTTTTTGATAGGACACGTGCTTTTTGTATTATTCGTGATAAATAACATTGAAAACAAAAAAATAAAATAAAAATGCATGGAAAAACGAT
This sequence comes from Belonocnema kinseyi, assembly GCF_010883055.1. Classification (NCBI taxonomy): domain Eukaryota; kingdom Metazoa; phylum Arthropoda; class Insecta; order Hymenoptera; family Cynipidae; genus Belonocnema; species Belonocnema kinseyi. The sequence continues at coordinate 88,188,061 of NC_046660.1, forward strand.
GAAAGTTACGAGAGAAAAAAAGATTCAACACAACCTGTTAACAAATGTCTGTCTGTATAATAATTACATCAAAATCACATTTTTAAATATTTTAACCCAAATATTCTTTTAATTCTCACCCTCACTAGAACTTTAAAAGTACCCTTCTGTAGAATTCTTCATCATGCGAAATATGCATCATTTTATAATTGTGATCCTTTCTAAGAATCGCGACTGTAACACGGTAATAAGCGTAGAATAGAGAAAAATTAATATTTTCAGATTTCAGCGCAAAAGTGAAGATTATTCTATTGTTTTGAATGCGCGATTTTTCCATCTTTCTAAAATGCCACAATAAGAATAAGATACCTGCTAAACTTATTCATTTCTATTTCCATAGCGATCGCTACACAGTTTTTATATTCTCCCAAACAGAACGTGTTTTCAATATATTTAATTCCTTCTAATTGTACCGGTAACGCACCTCACAGAGATATTTTTTATTCCTCGGAAGTGGTCATATTTTCATTTTATTTAATTTCTTCTAATAAGTTCATAAAACATGTGTAATAAGTTGTCTTAATTCCTTCATGTGGAATGTAAATTCTGAAATTTTAATTCTCACCAATTCAACTCTGCCTCTCTAGAGTTAAAATTATTCAAATTCACACATTTGCATAGATTTCTTTGTTGCATTTTTTGAGACGTTTAAATAAATTATTAAAATATAAATAAATATAAATTTGAATATTTTTCGAATTTATAAGTTATAAAAAGATTTAATAATGAAAAATAGGTTAAATAAATGCTTTCGTTGAATTTTACTAAGTCGATTGAGAGGAATAGGATTTGCACTTTTTCTGTTCCGCTTGGGGGATTTTTAGATGGAGGAAAAATCGCGTATTCATAGGAATGCAAATTCTTATTTTTTCTGAATTCAAAGCTTATTACCGGCAATACTTTCTATTTATCAGCCTTCGTCACCATTAATTCTGGAAGATTACAAAACAAATCTACTTTGTTGTCTAGTATTTTAATAATATCAACTTCTATATCTTCAATAATATAAAGTAATTGAATATACTTTTTTTCTTAAAAATTTATTGCTAAAACTATATCTCCCAACCTCAAAATTTTAATAACTTTCTGTGTCTGGTTGATATTAGGAATGAACAAAGTGAATGTTTAGATGTAACTTTTGTACGTCCCCTTGCACATGAAGAATGCTCAAAATTATCGACCATGTTATCTATTTTCATTAAGGGCTTTTTTATTCATCTTACATTAGTTTCCTTCAAAAAGTGCTTTTAATGATGAAAAGGGGGGTACTTGTTTATTTCTCTCTTTATAACCACGTTGAAGATGGATTTTTAAAATTTGTTAGTCTCGAGATTTAAAGAAATCCGCGCTATTCATTTCTTCACATAAAACTAATTCCCTCTCATTATGATGAGAATTTAAAAATCATTTTGAATTATCGTATTTTCGCCAAGGCCAGTGATGTAACACCGTAAGTTTACCAAGAATGTATACATATATGTAACATTTACATACACAAGCACGCCCACCACACAATAAAAAATAATCAATTTCTTATAAACATATTTGTGAAATGATATCTGAAAAAATGTACCTCTACATCTTCAAAATCTATCTCGTCCTTTTCTTTTTTCTCTCTTTTGAGTTCCTCTTTGGAAGTGTGATCTTCCTTTGACGATGTCATTATGTATCTACAAGTTCACACTATTGACTGTTCCGAAATTCACTTTTTATAACCTACAATCCTGAACTTTGTAAAAATGTCGCGCCTGCAAAGTCCAAAATTTAATGACATATTAACGATGATTGGGAAATTAAATATAAAAGTCAATTTGCATTTTTAAAACATTTTTCATGCACAAAATATCGTACATAACTTACAACACACTTTGTAAATAAATGCTAAAATGATGTGAAACTGTATAAGCAGTAACAAACTGCATTTCCAAACAGTAAACCGAGTTCGTTAAAGATGTTTAGAAACCCTCGACGTGTATGACTTCATGAACAGGCAGCTGCCAGTGGTACCATCTACAAATTTACAGCTTCACCAACCAAAGAAAGAAATAACAAGTGGGAAGCGACACAAAAATATATTAGCAGCCATTTAGATAAATACTTAAAAATTATTATACATACCTAGACTTTACATGTTTTAGACTTAATTTATTTTAATTCTAGAAATATGCTAAACATGAACGTCATTCGATAAATATTTATTCGTTAATTATTGGGTAAGATTTTTTGAATTCAAATGAATGTTGGTACACATGAACCGTCAGTTAGCTCGTCGTTTTTTACTTTTTTATTGAAATGCATTCTAGAATATAGAAATAGTTTACATTCTTCTTTAAAAATTAAATTATTATACATTTCGTCTGATTTCAGGAATAAAATTATGACAAAATGATGTAATGTTTCGTTTCACTTTAGGATATCATACCCATTCTACAATATTTTATGTATGCGGGATTTCCCTATAGATGGCAGCATTGTATCGTTTCTGAGTGTTATAAAGGTTATAAATTTAAATCATATTTGTGTTTTGAATACTTCCAATAGTTCCAATGTTGTCAAAAATATGACATGTAAAGAAATTTTATAATTATAAAATAGGCACTGTCTATGGCTACGGAATTTTCCGTAACGTTTGCCCTGAACAAGCTGGAAAAGGCGTTATGATTAATTTTCAATTATTAAAACAAATGGAATTTGTTTCAATATTTTTTTTCCTCGAAAATTCGTTTTTCCCACTAAAAATTATTACTATTAGTCTAGCAGAATATTGATTAACATTGGTTAATTAATGTTTCATTATTTAAACAAATGAGATTTGTTTAAACAATTTTTTTCGAAATTTCGTTTTTTCCTTAAAAATTATTACTATTGTTTGAGTGGAATATTTATTAACATTAGTTCATTAATGTTCAATTGTTTAAACAAAAGGAATTTCCGTAAATAATTTTTTTATTAAAAATTACACAGGCACACAAAATGTCAAAGTCCACGGAGGTGACTTTTGGGGTTCTATGTTTTTCGGGTCGCAGATTCCGAATCGTTTGTCGGTTTTTTCAGATCAGATCGCTTTCAAGGTCATTTGAAGGTCAAATGAAGAAAATATTGCTGAAAAAATCTAAAAAAATTCAGGCATAGGTTTTTTAGCACGCTGAATCCGAATCCGGTGTCGGTTGACCTTCATGAGTTCAAAGTCAAGGTAATTTGAATGTCAAATCAATGAGGTAACTGTTGAAAAACTGTTTTAAAAAATTAATTTAGAATCATCTTTAGTTTTTCATTTATATAGAAACTGGAAATATTAATTTATCTTTATCAACATTAGCTGCTGTACATTTCTCGAACGTAAGGCAGTGTACTTTCTTAGCAATATTAGCTACTGTAGATTTCTTGAAATAGAAAGCTTTGTATCCATAAGAATGGTATATCTTTAAAAAGGAAGTGGGTTCTTTTTGCCCTAATATGGTAAAAAATACATTTTTTATAAATGTCCACATGTATTTGTGGTTATGAGTGAATGTTTGCGTGTGTGCATGTGTGGACCTGCATGTATGGATGTGCGGATGTCTAGATGCTTCGATGTATGTAGTGTGTTCGTCGACGATTTGACATTGTCCTCGTCAAAGACGAAAAGCCCTTTTACTTAGCCCTGGAGAGGTAAGAGTGTTATCACCTCCAGGATGGCGGACTCACCTGCAATCAGACCAGGATCCCTGTCGAGCAGGTTTATATACAAAAATATGGAAAATTTAAACAAACCTTCAACCTCATCTTCTAAACACGTGTGCCCGAAAGATGTTAACGCATTTTGATTCATTTGTGGAACATTTCTTCCGAACAAAAACGATCGGCGATCGTTCAACGAAAATTTTCGGAATATATACAAAGAATGCTTTAATTCAGATATAGTTTCGGGAGATTGGGCTCCTGATAGTATTTGCAATAACTGCCGCAAAATGCTTTCTATTTGGAAAAAAGCTAAAGACGATTCTAAATTGATCTTCATTAAACCCACAGAATGGAATGAACCATCCAACGAAGATGATTGTTATTTCTGTAAAACCGATATCCGTGAGTATAATAAAAAAAATTTACATACTCTTATATACGCCCAGGTAGGATCAGTAAAAAAAGCCATTGAGAGAACTCAAACGATTGTTGAGGTTGATTTTGATAGTATAGAAAATTTATCAATTGAGTCTAAAGATGATGATGATGATGATGATGATGATGATGATGATGATGATGATGATGATGATGATTGCAAAGCACTAAGACCGATGATGAAAATCAAGATGAATATGAAAGCGATAACAGTGAAAGCTCTGATGAAGTTTATAAACCGGGTGAAGTAAGCAATAGAATTGCTGAAAAATTTACACAGTCCGAAATTAATGATCTCGTAAGAGATTTGGGACTACCTAAAGATGCTGCGGAACATTTAGCTTCAATTTTAAAAAGTAAAAATTTATTAAAAAAAGGTACGAAAGTAACGTTTTATAGAAAAAGAAATGAGAGTTTTAAGCAGTATTTCGAAGAAAAAGTCTTTGATGAAGAAAAATTAGTGTACTGTTCAAATGTTAAAGGACTGATGGAAGAACTTAAGCCAAATACTTATAAAGATGATGATTGGAGACTATTTATTGACTCATCAAAAAGAAGCTTACAAGCTGTAATACTTCACAACACAAATCAATATGCCGCAGTATCTGTCGCACACTCTACGACAATGAAAGAATCCTTCACTAATCTTAAAAAACTTCTAGAGGCCATTGAATACAAAACATATAATTGGCTTATATGTGGTCATTTGAATGTTCCAGGTATGTTGCTAGGACAGCAGTCTGGATTTACAAAGAATCCGTGTTTCTTGTGCCTTTGGGATAGTAGAGATCGCGAAAAACATTACACGAATCATAAATGGGCTGAAAGGAAATCACTGAAAATAGGAAAAGGAAATATCATTGAATCGGCCCTGGTTGATCCAAAAAAAGTATTGATTCCTCCATTACATATTAAATTAGGAGTCATGAAGGAATTTGTGAAAGCCTTAGATGCAAATAGTCGATATTTTAAATACTTGGAAAAGAAGTTTCAATACAAATCTGATGCCAAGTTGAAAGAAGGGATTTTTGATGGTCCAGAAATAAGGAGACTTTTACAAGATGATAAATTTCCAACGACAATGATAAAAATTCAAAGGGATGCATGGCTCAGTTTGAAGGAAGTTGTGAAAAACTTTGTAGGAAATAACAGAAGTGAAAATTATAAAGTTATAGTAGCCGAAATGATTAAGAACTTTGGAAAAATGGGGTGCCTGATGTCATACAAATTGCACTTCCTGCATAATCACCTGGATCGATTCCCAGAGAATTGTGGTGATTACAGTGAAGAGCAAGGAGAGCGCTTCCATCAAGACATAAAAGAAATGGAAAAGCGCTACCAAGGCAGATGGATGTCGCTATGATGGCTGATTACTGCTGGTCACTGAAAAGAGAGTGTAAAACTACAGGCAAAAATTGAAAAAACCCGTTACGTCGATCATTTGATAGTAAGAGAGTACGGTATGAGCGGAAAACATGAACACAAGTTGATACAAAAAAATATGTCTATCGTACTTGTTTATGAGGGATTGTTAATTTTTTGATCTTATTATGAGCTTGTACGTGAATTGATGAAGGTCTATCAAACTCGATATATGGGTTGTTATTTTCATATTTCAATGACCTTGAAAATACTAGATATGGTCAAAATGACCTAGGATTTAGATTCTACGACTCTTAAAACTTATATATAAATTTTTACAAATTGTTTTGAGGTTATTTTGTTGGTTTGACCTTCAAATGACCTTGATTTTGAACTAATGAAGGTCAACCGACGCCGGATTCGGATTCAGCATGCTAAAAAACCTATGTCTGAATTTTTTCAGATTTTTTCAGCAATATTTTCTTCATTTGACCTTCAAATGACCTTGAAAGCGATCTGATCTGAAAAACCGACAAACGATTCGGAATCAGCGACCCAAAAACCATAGAACCCCAAAGGTCGCCTCCGTGGACTTTGACTTTTTTGTGTGCCTGTGTTATATATGTATATGTTATATATATATCGAAACGAAATTATATAAACCAATTCCTTTTGTTTAAATAATTGAAAATGAATGACCTAATATTAATAAATATTCCACTAGACCAATAGTAATCATTTTTAAGGAAAAAACGCATTAAGAAAAAAAATTTAAGCTAATTCAATTTGTTTAAGCAATTAAAAATTAATGAAACAATGTTATTAAATATTCCACTAGACTAACAACAATAATTACAAGGAAACAAAAGATTTTTAAATTTTTTAAACAAATTCCATTTGTTTAAATAATTTAAAATTAATTAACCAATGATAATAAATATTTCATTGCACCAATATTAATAATTTTAAGTAAAAAAAGACCAGAATACAGTGCTCAAAATGTCGATTTTATGAAGAATTGATATTTTTTGTTTTCAGGGTAGTTTTCAAGTACTCGTGGGGGTGTGTGAGGGGTGTCTAACCCATATATATGATAAATGAAATTATTCGTTGGATAACTCTTTACAAGCCCCCATACTTTTTCGTCACATTTTTTCAAACTCTAAAAAATTATACCATAAACTAAAAAAAGTGATATTTCCCCATGCATTTTACATGGGAAACTTCAAGTCAAAACCGACACCTGTTAAAAACGAAAAATAAAAAAATAAAAGATTAGAGAATTTCTTTTTTCGTATTTGGAATTAAATTGGGGGAATCGTTGACCTCTAAAAAATAAAAGCCTTTTTGTGTCACCTTAGTGAATACCTATGAATGGCTCCAACACACAATTTCAGATAGGGATTTGATCACATTTTTAATTACTGAAAAGTAATATTTTTAATCAGGGTATTTTTAGAGTTCCATTTTAAAAATTGAATAAATTTAAACAATAAAAAATTATATTTTTAAATATTTTGAGACGGTAAGTTCATAATCACACAGTAAAAAATCTACGTTGGAAACTTCCACTAAATGTATTGGAATTTTATTTTCGAAACGTGAGGTAACGCTGCAATACATTGTTGTACTTTCTAAATGCCAAATTGAAATTTGACAATACAAGTCCAGTAGCAAATAAAACATCTGTATCAGATTTTCGGTTGGATATCTCGACACCGTTGAACCAAAAATAAAAAATAAATGTAAATCATTTCTCAGGACAAATGAATTCGGGATTCGCGGAATTTATAGAATTCAAGAAATTCACGGCATATAAGGAATTCATGGAATTTAAGGAGTTCACAGATTTTAAGGAATTCATGAAATCCACAGAATTTACGGAAATTCAGGAATTCATGATATCCAAAGAATTGACGAAATTTAAGGAAGTCACTGAATCTAAAGAATTGGCGGAATTCAAGAAATACACGGAATTAAAGGAATTCAGGAAATCAAAGGAATTCACAGAATTCATGACATTCACAAAATTAATGGAATGCGCGCAATTTACGTGATTCGCAGAATTCTTGAGATTCGCGGAATTCACGTGATTCATGGAATTATTGGATTTTTTCAAATTCAAGGAATTTAATGAATTCACGAGATTCAAGGTACGAGGGTAGTTCAATAAGTCCTTAGAATGACCAACAGATGGCGCGCGAATCGCTCCAAATCATCTGTTTTCAGTCAGCACCACTCCCGACTAGA
>NC_046660.1:88195909-88208199 GCF_010883055.1 Belonocnema kinseyi
GATTTCCAGACAACGAAGACGTCATTGCCTCTGTAAGTGCTTATTTTGAGGAACTTCCGAAAACGCAATTTTCTGAAGGATTAAAAAAACTTGAAAAGCGATCTCCAACATAATCTCCAAGGAGATTATGTTGAAAAATAAAAAAAAATTTACCCAAAAAAAATTGTTTTTATACTTCATTCTAAGGACTTATTGAACTACCCTCGTATTCACCAAATTCAGGGGATTCCCGGAATTCATGGAATTTACTTATTTAAAAGAATTAACGGAATTCGTGGAATTCACGTAATTCATAGAATCTAGCGAATTCTCGGAAATCAATGTGTTCGCGGAATTTGAATTCTATGAACTCCTTAAATTACCTGAGTTCCATAAAATTTGTGAATTTCTTGAATTTCATGTATTCCTAGAATTCTATGAATTCCGTGTATTCCTAGAATTCCATGTACTCCATGAATTCTTTGAAGTTCATAAATTTCATGAACAATTCCGTGAAATTCGTGAATTCTACCAATTCAGTGTATTAACTGAATTCCATTAATTCAATTAATTCCGTGTAGGCCACTAATTCAGTAAAGTTCGTGAATTCCATGCATTCCGTATATTTGATCAATATGATGAATTCGTTATATTCTATCGATTCCGCGAATTCCATGATTTTCTTAAAAAATCCATAAAATTCCATGAATTCCGCAAATCCAATTAATTCCGTGGTTTCAGTGAATTCCTTGAATTCCATAAATTCCTCGAATTCCATAAATTCAATGAATTCCATAAATTTCGTCAATTTCTGGAATTCCATGAATTTCTTGAATTCCGTGTATTCCTTGAATTTCGTGAATTTGATTATAATTCCGTGAATTCTTTAGGTATTACAATTTCGTCATTTCAATACTATGTTAGCAATTTCACCTTGCGCTTGTAATGTAGAAGTGCTGTAGAATTCAAACCATTTTTAGCAGTGTAGGTACCCAAAAAATGCCTGTATTTGGACCATCATTTCGTTACAAATAGTCCCTTTTCCAGGTTCCAATATTCGTAACAAAAAATTCTACTATTCGTATATAGCCTCAGCGTTAAAAGTAATCCTTGAATGTTTTAAAAAATTTTTAATTATTCCTTCCTCATACTGAGGTAGCTTTGTAGCGATGAAAAGATTTGAACTTCATTTTTTGGCACATCTTGACATAATTTGACCTTAGGAATAAAAAAATTATGTTTTTAAAAAACTTTTGTGTGTGTGTTTGTCAACATTACTCTTTTTCTCATAACTCGAACACAGGATTAGCTAAGCTCATGGAATTTGGAGGCATTGCAGTCCTAAATAATGTCTATTATTGAATAAGTTTAGAGCCGGATCAGATAAGAATACATTTTTTATTTTCAATATTATATTTTTCTCAAAAGTCGTTTTGGATCTGATTTTTTTGCAAACTTGAAAAATTCTAAATTTTAAATAAATTTCATTAAAGTATAAGCAATATTATCAGGCACAGCAAACAGAAAATTTTCAAATACGCGGGGTGGTATTTAGTTAATATGATATTTTATCATATGTGGGAATCCCATGAAAAGAGCCCTTATGGCCGGTTCTGGTTTAGGAGATATTCGCATTTTTCTAAATTGAGGTCAAAATTATTATTTTTGAGTTTAGATGGAGTTTTACACTGGGACCTATACTAAATTAATTGGGAGTATACTTATATCCAGATAGTATCCGCAAATAGGTATATTTTATGTTCGAAAAAAAAATAAAACATGGGTGCTTATGGCATTCGCCAAGTTTAAATGCGTTTTCTGGAAAAACTGTTTCTCGAACTTCCAGCATCACAAACACCCCGGTGACTCGTTTTTTAACTTAAAAGGTTCATTTTGGGCCTAAAATACCGGAAATTTATCCGACAATATGCCCCTATACATAACTCCATACCGGCCATAAGGGCCCTTTTCATGCGGACGCCTGCATATATTTATAGATATCTGCATTCCAACATTTGGAAATTTTTCGTTTAGAAGTAAACTTTTGAAAATATTTTTCATATAGAAACATGCTAAGAACTAAATTTGTCTATTTGGACAAGATGAATCCATTTTTGTATTTAGAATCATTCTATGGCCAAATAAACTTATGATATGAACAGGTTTATAAAATGTTCTAACGATTTTCAAAGTGCTATTTTGTTATAACTGTACTTATACTTATATCAACAATAAATACAAAACAATTATCTATGAGGAAACACAATTTTCATGAAATGATTGAAATTAATGACCTAATCTGCTGTAAAAACTAAAAACATACATAAGTGACATGGCCGCTGGGGGATACCTACTCTCTTCTTAAACTTGGCAATGAAAAATGTCAGATTTCAGGTAATCCAAACACCTTCCAAGAAATGCGGAAAATAAATTTTGTTCTCACTTAAATGTAAATTTCCATAACAGCAAAAATATTAATAAGTTCATTAATAAGTTACGAAATGAAACTCAATTTGAAATGGTAATCTGAAATTTGTATGATAAAACTGTTCATCAGGCGCACATTATGGAGTATCGTCATGATTGTATACTTTAGTTCAAGATGATAAGTGAGTCATATACGATTGTTTGTGCTAAAAAATATAAATCTTTTTAACCTTGGAAACATACATGTGCATGTGCTAGCATCAGGTAACTTCATCGAACGCGCCAAGAACGTTAATAAATAGTTGAACATCATAAATGGTAGTCGTTGATGCTACATTAATAGCATCTTTAATCAACCTTGCAAAACTCATACACTAATTGCGGAATTAAATTTTCTTTCCTTTTCCTGCTGAGGTTTCTCTACATTAGCACAATATTAAAATGCTCTAATTTTACAAAAATATGTTTTAAATATAAATGTATAATTATAGATTAAATTTAAATCATAGCTTCAACACATTTATAAAAAATGCAGTTTTATATACATGATTCAGTTTGTGGTTGAATTTGAACTAATCTATTCAGATTATTACGTTTTTCAAGTAGGAAAAGTAATAATAAAAACAAATCACACATTTCTAAAAATTGTCAATTTCAAAACTTCCTTTAAGCAATATTCAAACAAAATATAGATATCTTTTAATAAATTAAGGTAAAAATTTAGAGACCATTTAAAAACTACGCCACATTACCAGGAAGAATGGAGGGGAGCCAGAATGGGACATCAGGCATGGAAAAATATAAATGTGAATAATTTTTTTTCAAATTCTTGAAAATTAATTATTTTATTTTGAAAGTGAAGCATATAAATAGACTCAACTCCCAATATAAGATCGGTTTCCGCCATTGCTTGTCGTAGCCGTGGCCATAAGTGAAGGGAATCCAAACATAAACCGTCAGGGCTGTGTGAAACATTTTCTAATATTACGTAATCAATGTACGTGGGTACCCTACCACTTACCCTTTATCCTACACTCCTGGTGCTTCACGCTTGATTGAACACACTCTCTCGATCCCGAGGGGTTTTGCTCTCAGCCTGAAACCGCCACGGCTCTCGTTTTTTCGCTTAATTATTTTTTTTATCTGAAAAATTAGCTATTTCATTATTGGTCAAAAAATGATCATTTTCAGTTAAAAATTAAACAATTTAGTTAAAAATTGAAGTATTTTGTTATAAATTCAACTTTTTGGAACAAAAATAATCTTCTTGACTAACAATTTGACTGATTGGTTCAAATTTGATCGTGTTTAGTTTAAGAATTCATCAATTTGACTGAAAATTGATGCATTATATGTTGTAAATTCGGCTCCATGTCTTTCGTTGAAAATTAATCTATTTTTTTGAAAATTTATCTGGTTTAAAATTAATTCTTTAAGGGCACCTGACCCACTCAAATACCTATGTTACCGACCTCACGTTCTTAGAATACTGAATTTTCTTTGAACTTAAAAACTTTTTTTTAAATAAAATATCGGACTGAAACTTTTGAAAATGTATCTGAATACCATAAACTACGTTTATGTACATCATTTGAGTAGGAATTTTGATATGTAAAATATCGGCCTCAAACTTTGAGAAATGCAAGAGCCGACAGTAAATGAGGTTTATGGACTTTTTTTACATCTCGAAGATATTTTAAATGTAAAAAAGTTCTCAGGTTAAAACATTCACGGTTACAAAGAAAAGTTGTCAAAAAATGCTCCCAGTTTTAATTTGTTCGAAACCCAAGTTTAACGAAATTCTTATTCAAATGAAGTAGATAAACGTAGTTTATGGTCTTCTGATACATTTTCCAAAGTTTCAGTCCGATATTTTATTTGCAAAAACAGTTATGAAGTTCACTACAGATATTTAGTGAACTGAAAGAGTGAGGTTGGTAGTATATGTATTTGAATGTGATGTAACTATTCCATTATTGGTTGAAATTTGATCGCTTTTAGTTGAGAATTCAACAATTTGGTTGAAAATTGATGTATGTTTTTGTGTAATCATCTTTTTTTGGTGTAAAATTAATCTTCTAGCTTGGAAATTCGACTATTTAATTGAAAATTAGTCTTTTTGGTTGAATTCCACTGCTTTTTTTATTTAGAACATTTAACATTTAGAACATTTAAACAATTTTTGGGACCATTTTTTTACATTTAAAGTGTTATGTAGGGCTGTTTATAGTACCTAGAAAGCCAAACAATTTATCCTACTAACTTTTTTTGATATAAAGAAAATTCTCAGAGTTAGAGCATTTTCAAAATTTTTTAAATCAATCGAAAATAAAAATTTTAAGTAAAACAACACACGATATGAAAAAAGTCAAGAACAAAAAAATATTGCTGTTTAATAGCACTACAAGTTTATTATAACAAATTTTTGGATTTTGTTGGAAGATCGAAGATTCAAATTTTTATTGTACAAACAATAATCAAAAATTCCATTTTATGGTCAAACTATGCAGGAAACGAAAAAAGTTGAATTAACAAAAATTGTGATCCTAGAAAAGATATACAAATTTGTTAATTATCACTTCTTGATAGGACACGTAGTTTTGGTTTTAATCATAAAAATGACATTAAAAGTAACAAATTGGTGGAAACGACAAAAGGTACGAAAATAAATTGATAGAAAAAGTTATCCATTCGAAAAAGAGATGCAAATTTGTAATAATTTATTACATTCTCATAATTTATGATTGAGAAAGTAATAGAATTGCCCGATATTTGACACCACAATATTCAAATTTTGAACCATACGATCCAAAATACAAAAAAAATATCTCAAAGAAAAATTATAGCTTTTGAGAAATCCTACAAAATGTCTGAACTATTTTCCAATAAGACTCGTAGTTTTGTTTTTATTTATCGTAAGTAATACACAGAAAATCGAAAATTCCAATATTACTCCATAAGACGCGAGATACGTAAAAATCTAAAAGTCTTAAGACTTGTAGGATATTTTGCTTTATCCATAAAAAATAATATGAAAACCAAAATCCTATTCTTAGCATAACAACGCGATATAGATAAAAATATAAATACTGCGATCTAAAAGAGATTTTTTTGATAAAGTTTCATTCAGACATTTCAAATGCAAAGAACAAATTTTCATGCGCGAAGCGCGATATTCAAAAGACGCGTTCCCTAACTGTTTTGTTGACAAATTCATTATTTTGTTGAAAATTCATAGTTTTGTTCAAAAATTCAACTGCTTTGTTAAAAACTTGCATTTTGGATTAAAAATGTATCTTTCTTGGATTGACAATTCAGAATTTTAGGTAGAAAATTTCTTGTTCGAAAATTGAACTTTCTTGTACAAAATCCGTCCTTTGGCTTAAAGATTCGGCTATTTGGTTAGAAATTTAACTGTTTGTGGTTCAATTTGATTCTCTTTTGTTAAAAAATTCCCCCATTTCTTTAAAAATTCGTCTTTGTAGGCTGAAAATTCAACTACCTGGTTAAAAATTCGTTTCTTATGCTTCAAAATTCCATTATTTTCTTCAAAATGCAATATATTTCGAACTGAAATCTTAAACGTTTCATATTAACTCCAATGTGGTCAATATACATTAATTTTATTTTAAGAAATTTATTCTCCTATTATCTTCTAATTTTCGGGAAAAATCACCCTATTTCACCTCTTCTCAGAGCAGTTTAAGCTGTGAACTCTGTTAAATATTATCTTTGTATGTTTTGTGTTTTATTTTAGGCGTTTATTAAATTAAATAGAAGACCAAATTTGACTTAAAGGGGGAGGGGTACTATTTGTGAGCTCATCCTGGGATGTTCAAGCTTTGACGAAGAAGGAGGAGGGTGTAAGAAGTGTTCCAAATAGCGTGATGTACTTCTTGAACCATAAGCAACCCTACAGATTGGAACGAATCTTGAGCTTCCTACGGTCTCTAATTTAAACATTCTTTGAAGATCAAAATGAAATTTACTTTCTTATGAACCATTTTATATACCAAATAAGAAAGCAAAAAGTATTTAAATTTTCAAACAAAAAAATTACTTTCTAACATAATTTTCTAATTTTCAACGAAATAATAAAATTAACTTCAACTTCAGTTTATCGAAAATTCTCTGACTTTTACTGACTTTCTGGAATTCCCCGACCTGTATAATTCCTCCATATTCCATAGGTTCAAGAAATCGTTTTTTAGGAATCTTGGTATCGAATTTAATCAAATCTCATCTTTTCTCGGCGGAAATTGGAACTTTTTCAAATGAAATGTTTTTGGAAACATGGCCATTACGTCAGAAAAAAAACACGATTCGATATTATTCTAACATCCTCAAATAACTTTAAGAAGGCAGCACAATTTTTTATTGATGATTTTGAAAGTCTATATTGTGGATTCTTTCATGATTTTACTGAGTAATTCTTTCAATTTTCTGGCTGGCGAACCTATTGCCAGAATTACTGGTCGTAAAGGATAGTCTGTGTTATGGGCTTTCAACAGGTCCACAGGCTAAAGAGAGATTTGCGGTAATTGTGTCAATATCCCATCTTTTAATACTTTTGCCTAAATATTTTTAAAACCTCATCCTCTTCAGGATTATTAAAAATGCTCTTTTGAAGCATTCTTGTAGGATCTGAAACAACTTGAAAACTCTCCCCATCTTATCTTATGGGGAATCGTTTCTGAAAGAGGAACGATAAAATAGACGATTAATGAGTGGAAAACTAGCTTTACTAAAAACGGTACCAAATTCCATAAACAGATTGAAAACAGGAAAGTAACTTTGGGGTTATCCATATACGTTTTTTTTGTTGAGAATTAATTTTCTTAGCTACAAAATCAACTATTCTAATTTTTGTTAAAAATTAATATTTCAAACTGAAAATTGATTTTTTTCCAGTTAAAAATTCAACTATTTGGTTATAAATTTATATTTGATTGAAAACTCGTTTTTTGTAAGAAAATTAATCTTCTTGATTGAAAATTAATTTTTTTTGTTAAAATGCAAACGATAGGTTATAAATAAATCTGTTTTAGTTGAGGATTCAACTATTTTGTCGAAAATTCGTCTGTTCTGGTTACATTTAACTGTTTTTATTTCAAATTAAGCTATTTTTTGGTTGAAGTATCAACTTTTGCATATTCCCTTGAGAATTAATATTTCTGGTTAAAAAATGAATTACATGATTTAAAGTTAAACTTCTTTAAAAAAATGCATTTTTGTTGTTGGAAATTTAACTACAGTTGAATTTCAATTTTTTAAATTTCGATTTATGCGTTCCAAGAATTACGTTCCAAAGACCTAGCTGGATAACTGCGTCACTTTGCGTAACATTGCGACAAGTCCTTGACTATTTACGTTCTTAGACGCTTAATTGACGCTTAATTTACTTTTTTGTTAACATTCGAATTTTTTGTTAAAAATTCAACTATTTGGTTCAAAATTCAACTATTTTAATAAAAAAATTTACTATTTGCTAGAAAGTTAAGATTTTTGTTTAAAAATTATATCTTCGTTTTGCATATTCAAGTGTTTTGTAAATAATTTGTCACTTTGGATCCAAAATTAAACAATTTTATTGAAAATGTATGTATTTTATTTTAATTCGTTTTTTAAATAGAGCATTAGTCTTGGAAAATTCATCTCTTTGCTGGAAAATTGAACTACAGTGAAACTTTACTATAGCGCCGATTTTGGGGGTGACGGTGGGTGGGAACTAAATCGTTATAGCCCGCTCCGCTTTTGTTTGTTGACGCCTGAATGCTATAGAATGGAGGGCTATTGAAGGGTTTCACTTTATTTGGTAGAAAATTAATTATTTTGTGAAAGATGATATTTTTCGTTTGAATATTCAAGTGTTCGTTACGTAATTCCTCTTTTGAATCCAAAACTCAACCATTCTTTTCATAATTCGTCATTTTTTGTAGAACACTAGTGTCCCTTTTTTGTTTGAAATTTATCCTTTATGAAAAGTTAAAAAGTTAGCTATTTGGATACAAAATTCATCATTTAGGTTAGGGATTTAACATTTAAATTAAGAGTTTGATTTTATTGGTTAAATTAAACGGGTTAAAAATTCGTTTTTTTTTCTTCATTTACTACCTTTTATGATAGGAAACCCATCTTTCTTGGTTGGAAATGAATTTTTTTGTTGAAAATTCAACTGTCTTCAAAGAAATTCATCTTTTTAGTTTGGAAACGTATCTATTTGGTTGAAAGTTCTACTATTTTTTTCAAAATTCGTCTCTTTTGGGTAAAACTTAAATTTTAATCATGCGGAACGAACGTGTTATTTATTTAAATAACACGAGAATTCTGGATCAATCTGAAAATTCTCTATCCCTTCCACACACTACTCTTTTCCCCTACCGAGTGAGTCACGCCTACTCCGAAAGGGAAATGGCTTAATGGTGTAATAATAATAATAATAATAATATTTGGTTTGTTAATACATCTGTTGAGTTAAAAAATAATTCGTTTGTCTTGACGATTAGTCTTCTTGAGTGGAAGATTCATCTTTTCTGGTAGAAAATCTTTTTTGGTTGAAAAATAAATTATTCTGTTGAAAACGCAATATATTTGAGGAATTTAAGGTGTTTTGAGAGAATTTTAAAATAGGTTATTTTTTGGAATAGGGAATGAAGGAGGGTAAGACAAATTTAAAAAAATTTCAAAAAATAAAAAAATTCAACATATAAATGAAAAATATCCCAAAATTGGTAACGTAGAGTCGTAGTTTATGGGCGGCCCCTTTCTAATTTAAACCACCTGCGTAATAGTACTTTTCGTAAATTTATTATACTGCTTTGAATAGGTCCAGAACAGTCCATAATGGATTAGGTTGGGTCTCAGTTCTCATATGGTTCCCATGAATGCTTATATGCGATCTTTCGAAATCCCAGCTCTACTAACTACACGTATCCTCCGAAGTCAAGGGCTTAATTTCTTGTATTTTCTCGAGAAAAAAACCTGTTGACGCACTCCGTATCGCGGTGTTAGATGCGATAATTATAATTATCAAGAATAAGACCCCATCGTAAAAAATTACATATGATCTACTCGTATACTTGATAAGATTATAAAGTATATAAATTATTACGTGAAAGAATTCACTGTGCATATAAATATATACATATACGCACACATGGTTTTATTTTCATATAAAGCTTTTACTACGTTGTAGTTAGGTATCTGGTATATACTATAAGAATAGTAGAATACTAAACCCTCTCATAAAGGAAATTATCTTTTAGTATAGATGCTAATTTTCATCAAAAATGTACAGATAGTACCCAGTGGGAAACAATTATAATAACAAAGTGACGAATAACAATATGTTTAATTAAAATTTTAAATAGAAGTTAAAAAGGACACAGGAATATAAACAAGAATAACCGTCTACATGGTTTGCGGACACTCGCTAAAAACTTTCAAAAGATTGCTTTGAACAATTTGAAGATTTTTAAATAATGAATAACGTATCAAAATGCTCAATTTAAAATGAAAAGAGTAAAATTATAAGATCAAAGAATCTAAAAACGTTAAATAATAAACTTCAAAATACAATAATCTTAAATATTTATTACTCAAACTTTAGTAAAATTAAAAATATTTCCAAAATTTCAGTCAGAAGATATTCAAAGTTTAATTAAAAATAAGTCAAGCCTTAAAAATTAAATAATTTCATACTTAAATGGCGCTTCAAAAATGTAATAATAAATTTAAATTCGAGAACTATTTTAAATTACACATTTTCAAATGCTTTACTTAATGAAATGTTCAATCAAGAAAAATTTCAATTTGAAAGCAGCGGAAATTAACAATCTTTTTAAGTGTTTGAAATTTAAAAATAATACATTTTCCATCTTTACAAATTTTTAACTCAAACTTTAAGAAATTGAAATTAATTAAAAATAATTGTTAACATCGTGGAAACTTGAAACTTTTACAAAATTGCGAAAGAGAATAATTAAGAAAGTTAAAAATTTGAAATTGTATGCGTTGAAATTGCAACTGTTTCATATCGTCAGAATTTTATAATCAGAATAGTGAATATCTGGTCAAAATAGGTTCGATTTTCAATTGAATCTCAAATAAATAAATTTAATTTTAAAATACAACAGTCTAAATTGAAATTAGTTATCATTTCAAATTATTCAGTATAACAAGAAGTAGGTTATTATACCGTGTTAGAAATTATTTCCACTCTTTTAAGCTTGTAGCTGATGGATTAGTTAACAGTTTAATATAGTGTTAGGTGGAAAATAATCCTCGATGTACGTAACTCTTGAGCGTGAAATTAAACGGGAACTGCGCAGGATGTGTTATATATATATATATATATATATGTATATACTTAGGATCTTCATCTTTCAGACCATTGGATGTATCCAGAGTAATCGATGTGCTTTTGAATGAATACATTTTATAACGCTCAGTTTATACAGATCTCTTCCGAGAAAGTTTTTTTTTAGAGCTGTACTAATTCCATTTGTATCAAGTAGAGTTCAAGAAACCTATAAACGTTCGTTTGACTTCGGATGTATTTAAATTCAACCTGAATTTTTTTTCAAATAAAAATTCTTGACATTGCTTATATGAAAATCAGGAAGAAATTTGTTACTTAAGAAGTGCACAATTCATGAGTGAATTGACAGTGACCTAAACAATAGAATAATGCGTAATTTGGAGACATATTTATCCACTTCATGAACAATAAAACCCAGGAATAAAAGTTTTTTACAAAATTGGCTCAATTATAACGCTTTTTGTAATTTTTCGTTTCTCCCTCAACGATAGCCAACACATTTTTATAGAAAAGGATTGTGCAATAACAAGCACAAAAATTACCTATGTATCCTCTTGCGAATGATCAACAATTGGATCTTTATTATTATTGGCAGAAATATTGGTAAATTAATTTGGAACAAAGATTTAAAAAATAATGTTATTCGTTATTCTGATATAACAAAAGTTTGTAAATAAATGTTATACTTGAGTTATTTTTTGTCGGACTTTCAAAACTTAAATTATGAACATAGTGAGTACATCATATAATTAATATTTTATGATTGAAGCAACAATATTAAAAGAAAATTTAAGAATTTTTTACATATCAGAATGAGTAATGCTTACAAAAAATGTCTTGATTTGTCCATAGAAATGGTATGAGAGAAAGTCGCGAGTGACAAAGATGTGCAGCTTACTATAGCAAACATAAGCTTGCGGAAATAATGATGTCTAAAATGTCAAGCATCTTTGTGAATATATTTTTTGTCCAAGATGCGTCCCATCTAATGTTAGACAAAAAAAGGTAGAAAGTAAGAGACAAGAATTATATAAATAAGAGAAAATAGCACTTATATTTTTCGCTGATGCATTAAAAGCAAACAAAAATGTATAACAATGAAAAAAAATGTATATGTAACTGCAAATAATTTTAGGACCAAACTAACTCTCATGGTTTCTTTTTTAAAAGAATAGGTACCTAATACTAATGATGTAATCCGGAATTTAAAGATGACAATGAAAATTTAGTACTTTTGAAATTTTTAGCATTAATATATAAGGCCGAGCGTGATTTTTAACGAAATCTAACATTGTTTGAATCCAGACAAGAAACGCGTTAAAAAAAACTATACTTTGAACTTCCTCAATCACCATGAAGTTTAACACGTATGCAAAATACGTTTTTGTACATTTTCTTCATAATCGCCAATACTAGCTAAATCCAGTTAAAACTCAGTATTTCTTTTCGCAATGGGCTATAGAATACAAATAAATAACTAATTTTTAATTATCACTCCCATAAAACTGTTTTACAGGATCCCAAAAAACCCTGTTAGTGAAGAATTAATTTTATATACTATTAT
>NC_046660.1:88208299-88213780 GCF_010883055.1 Belonocnema kinseyi
ATTATCTGAATAATTATCTGAAACTCAAATTATAAATAATTCAAGTTCGAGCGCCTATAATATTTCAGATTCAATAGTTCAATTTTAAAATAAAAATTAAGGCCACCCAACCCGCCTATAACGATTTAAAATGCAAGTGAATCAATTTCGAACGTTCGACTTAAATTATTCAAGTTAGAATATTTAACTTTGCAGTTAATCAACTCGAAATATTCCATTTTTCAATTTATTAACTTTGTACATTTAAATAAAGATTGTTTACTTTCTAATACTAGTTTTTAAAATGACACAAAACTCTCGCTTTCAGTCAAGTGTCGGAGGTTGCTTTCAAATAACCTTGGGCTGATTTCGGGGGCTCCAAACGTAAACAGTGAGTGCCACCTGATTCGTTTCTAATTAGAATATATATATATAATGTTAAAAAAGTGCGTGAGCCAGCAGTTCTAGGAAGGCTGAGAACGGGGTGACTGAAAGCGAGAGTTTGGTGTGCTATATATTTTGTAACTATTGCAATTTTATATTGATTAACAAGTTCTGTTTCCGGTTTTAACATTTTTAACGTATTTTAAAACGTTTCAGATTCAGCATTTTTAAGCATGCTTGTTTTTAATTGGATTTCTAAACATCGTATATTTGAAAAAGGGGAAGTTTTTCAAAAATAAGGGGAACATTCTGATCCCTGAAATTATTGTTGAAAATCAGGGATCCATGAAACATAAATTATCGTCCAGAGAACGTTAAAATATTTTGAAAAATTGACTCACACGAAAATATCACAACTATGAAAAAGGGATTTTTTAAAGCACATTATGCTAATGCCCAAGTTGAAAGCCTTCATCAATCGATACCGAATTAATTATAATTGTTCAGGGACTTAATACACTACTCTTCTGCGTAGTTCCAATTTCGATTTCAATAATTTCGTTTGTTCCATCCTAATAATTATATCAACTAAGAAACAAAAAATTCATTTTTAAGCGACATTTAGAAAAAAAGTAGCATTTCATATTATATTCTGAATACTCTTGAATTCATTTTGAATTTTGTTGAATTATTTTTAATTCACATTCAATTGAGTCGACTTCCCTTGAATTTGTAATAAAATACACTTTTACTTACATTATTTTTAAACCACCTGAATTCAGTAGGTCAAAGCAGGAAGTGTCCACGCGTACAAAAAAAGCCGGCTATTCGTACGAAATTTCGGTGTGTAGCCACACCGACAGTAAGTAAAGTTAAAAAAATTGATAAACCATATATTTGTATTTTGTGAAATCGTTTATGAATCCAATTAAGTTTAAAAATGAAATTTAAAAAATGTTACTTTCTTTTATAGCTCTTTGCAAAATTCCAGATAAAGCCCCTTTTCCCAGTTTTGTAATAGACTCTCCCTATTCGTTCGTTGACTCGCAGTTCAGGGCTAGGCACATTGAATAATACTATCCCATTCATAATGCGCGTAGTTTAAACATAAAACTGGGACGTTTCATTGTGCGTACAATACAGTGTTGTGCTAAACTAAACAATTGTGGGAAATGCGATAAAAAACGAGGTAAAAAACGAACTTCACTCTTCTTTCATGC
The DNA here is from genome assembly GCF_010883055.1 of Belonocnema kinseyi. Lineage (NCBI taxonomy): Eukaryota > Metazoa > Arthropoda > Insecta > Hymenoptera > Cynipidae > Belonocnema > Belonocnema kinseyi. The sequence continues at coordinate 88,209,883 of NC_046660.1, forward strand.
CCTATGCTTAATATTCATTGAGCAACAAAAACACTTCACAACAGAATTTCGTAAAAATCGAATACATTAAAATTTCTCGGAAGCATATCTATTCACTGTATTCTATATTCTAATTTTTTGTAAAATTGTAATTGTACTTGTAGGATTTTGAAAAAGTTTCCGAAATCTATTAATGAATGGCAGTTTCTAACGATTTTTCTGCAATTTTTAACAATTCTGCCAAAAAAAATTTGCCTGCTGCGCGGGCGTCTTCATATTCTGGATTTTCTACTTAAGTATATAGTTAAAGATTGTCTTTCGTAAAGTTCTAGAGGCTTTGAGGTACTCATTCTCATCGTAAACTCGCGCTACGTGCTCGATTTTTGACATACAAATGTAAATGTACATTTATTTTCTGAATTACCCTACAATAAAAAAACAGAATCCTTTCACCAGATATTCATCTCTATCTCGCGTTTTTCTGCTAAAAATAGGATTTTTATTCATATTATTTATATTTAAAAGAAAATATCCAATAAGTCTTATTTGATATTTTTTACTTATCTCGCGTCTTTTGGTATAATATTGGAATTTTCGAATTTTTAATATCAATTTCAATAAATAAATTAAAAACAAAATGTTCTGTCAAAAAATGGTACAAATAAAAGTTGTAGGAATTTTTAAACGCTGAAATTGCTTCAAAAACTTTATCCCAATATTTTCCGTCATTTATAGGCGCAAAATTTTAATTTTTAATTTTATGCATAGTACTTTCGATAAATAAAACCAAAATTAACTGTCCTATTGAAAAATGGTAAAAAAATATTTGATAGGACTTTTCAAAATCTATAATTGCTCTATAGGACTTTTTTCGAAATTTGAATGTGTGGTGTCAGATTTCGAACAATTCTAATACATTTCCCATCATAAGTGATAAAACCTTAATCAATTATAACAAATTTGTATCACTTTTTTCAATGAACAACTTTTGCCTATCAATTTTTTTTGTACCTTTTGTTGTTTTACCAAAAATCTATTTATTTTTTTATTTTCAATGTTATTTTTGACAAATAAAACACAAAATACACGTCCTGTCAATAAGTGATTATTAACAAACATACAGATCTTTTTTGGGAAAACAATTTTTGTTTCTTCATCTTTTTTTATCTTGTATAGTTTGACCACAAAATGGTATTATTGATTATTTTTTGTGCGATCAAAATTTGAATTTGATATTTTTCAAGAAAATCCAAAAAGCTGTTATGATAAACTTGTAGTGCTTTCAAAAAGCAACGTTTTTCATCTCTTGACTTTCTTTCTGACTAATATGAATAGCCGTACATACAACTTTTAAATCTTAAAAAAATGCTCTCAACAATTTTGAAAATGTTCTAACTTTTAAAATTTTCATCGAAAATGACTCGTTAACGAACATGTTCTTTCTTTTGGGAATTAAAAAAATTGGACCAAAGCTCGATTTGATCCGCTAATTTTTTCGAGAGTTACCGTGTTTATGGACGGATGGACAGACATACAGACTGCATCGCCAAAACTTGAGTCAAATTTCGGACAATTCCAATACTTTCTCAATCATAAATGATGGGAATGTAAAAAATATAAAAAATAATAGACTAGTAACTACCATTTTTTACCAAAAGTCTTAGAAAACACAAGTAATTGCAAATTAAAAAAATACAATATGATAACTAAATTATTCTTTCTGAAAACGTTGAAAATTTACAAATTTCTCAAATATACATTTAAAAATGACTAACTACTGACGCTATGAAGCGTTTTAAGCTGAAAAATTACAAACTACGATTAAAATTTAAATGTCTACACAGAAAAACGCTGGTGTTATATTTGTTGCAGCTCAAATTTCATTGGTCTCCCAATCAGCATTTGAACCAATTTTCAAGTCTCAAATGTATTCCTCTGAAAGTAGGTGCACATGTGGGCATCTAGGGGAAAGTATAATTTGGAGACTGAATTTTAGCTCAATTGCCGAGAGTTGTGGAGTGCTGAACCGCGCTGTGCATAACCTGAACGCCTGTCAAAGCAACTATTCGCATTGCGATATTAGACTGAATAATTGTTAATAAGGAAACTAATTGAAATAATATTTGCCTAATTTTCAACTTTATTTCATTTAACAGTGTGTACTAGTCACTTAGAATGAAATGATAACTTCCTAATACAACTTCCAAATGTTAGGTTAGTCATGGCCGTCGATAATTAAACTAAAGCCGGGATGTGTAGAAAAAGTCATGACCGTCTACATATACAGTTAGGTATTTTCACTTCAACCACCATCTAACTTCACTCTTTTGAATACAGAAAATCTAGAGGAACTTTCTTCGAACGAATAGGCATCAATTAAGATGCAGACGGTCACGACTTAGTTTTTATATCCCGGCTTTGGTGGTTTGAATATCATGTAAGTTTTGACTAACCTAAGATTTGGATATTATATCACGCCAAGTAGAATTTTTATTCAAAGACACTAATAGTCGCTGGTAAATGGGAGGAATTTATAAGTTAGGTAATTATTATTATAACTTACCTGCTTATCAACTCAAATTTGTTGCAACTCCCTTGAACACCGATTTCAGTGTACAATGGAGGATCGGCGATTTTCTATGTAGAATTAAAACGACCAATTGCTTAACTACATAAGCCTTTCTTAAATAGTACAATTTAAAAAATTTCAATTTTAAAACTACATCATTTTTAATGACTCAACTTGAAAACATTTTTTAATTTTGTAATATAGATTTTTTAATCTACATAAAATTTTGAATAAAAAGTTATCCCTAATTAAATGTTGTATTTCCCTCGTGAAAGTGACTTTTACAATAAAATACTTCAGCTAATTTGTCACCAATTTGTTTTTCTTTGAAGATTGACCATTTTATTTGAAATTTCAACTATTTTGGTATGAAATGTACTTATTTGGTTATGTAATGTACTTATTTCTGGCTAAGAATGTATCTTTTCTGCTTGATTATTTTTGAAAAGCCCTATTTTTATAAATCTAACACTTTTTTATTTTAAATTAAAACCTGTTTTGGTGAAATATCAACTACTATATTTTTCATTGAAAATTTATATTTTTGGTTGAAAATGAAACTACTTGGTTTAAAGTTAAACTACTTTATAAAAAATTTATTCTTTGGTTTAAGATTCATCATTCATCATATAAAACATATGAAATTGGTATCATCAAAAAGAATCTCTTGAAAAGCGTCTAGTTGCTTTCAATCTCTGTTCATGATGATTAAAAAATGAATCGAAACCTTGTAACAATGGTGGCAAGGGAAAAATTTGGCGAAAGTTTCTGAATTCTAGCAACAATTTTAGTTTCAACCAGATAAGTTGCCATTCTTTTATTTAAAAATTAAAAAGTTGGTAACTTAAAATTTTTACGTACTTATAGATGTTTACAAAAAATTGAAATTTTCGCATTGTTTTACTTTGTATTTTATTCTAAAAATACATTTTTACTACAAGTTTAACGAAACACAATTAAATTTATATAAAATAAAGACAAGTTGTAAATTAGTTATAAAAACGTTTACGTTTATATTCATTTTACTCTGTCCATTAACCTTCATTACTTCTTGCCAAATAAATTTTCACTTATCATTAAGCACCATATTTATGCTCTCTGTTCATGTTATTCAACTAAATAAAATAATCTCAACTCAAATAATTTAACTGTTACAAAATGATTTTATTCAACGCAAAGTATTATTGTCCAGCAATAATCTATTCTTCGAAAATACATAAAAATTCAACAGAGGAATAATTAATAGGCACATGAATAAAAACATTCTCTTTTTTGTTTGACATTTTAATATCCGAGAATTAGTTTACAAATATGAAACGAGGTTTTTTACTTTCTTTACAATCTATGCAC
>NC_046660.1:88213880-88223963 GCF_010883055.1 Belonocnema kinseyi
CATTTATCTGCAATGCAATATTTGCTAAAAATAATTTATTATAGATCATTTTATATCTTTACTATTATAGCATTACAATATCTTTATACTTCATTTGTGACTATTCGTGTCAAGGCCACCGAATTTAGGAGTTCGGGGATTTAGCCTCTTCGCCATACACTCTGTGGCTTAAAAATAACCCTAAAGGAACAAAAAATTCCTAAATTCGTTCATCAGACTTCTGTAAATAGACACTTCATTCCCAAGGCATCTGCGATAAGTGAACTTTTTACAAAACATCACCTATACTGTCAAGAAAATCGAAACCAAAATCGATTCTATTAGAGTAGATCATCGACATATAGAAATGGACCGGTAAGGCTGTGGGGAGAACGGAAATAGGCTCTAGAGAGAGAAAACACATATGAGACGTAGACCTATCTCTTTCTATATAAAGCTGATTGGTCGAGAATATTTTCATTGGGTGAAGTTTGGCGCAGCACAGGACCGTGCTTTGTGTCGCGAGTGCCCCAATAATGTGACATCGCACTTTTCAGAATTGATTTATTTATAATTTATTTAATGATAATTTATTGTAAATAAATGTAAAATAATGGTGGCAGCCTGTGTAGTTTGTGGGCGTTGTCAAGACGTTTACATGGGAATATGTTTTCATACGTAAGTAAAGTTATTGAATATAGTAAAATAAAAAATGTTCCAACAAAAACAAAACCTAAAAATATGAAGTTTTGTACCTATGCAATAAAAATGACTATTTTTTATGTTATAGAAATATTGTTCAGATTTTTGACAGTTTTTACATTATTTTTTAAGTCACAAAACGATTATTATTGTAGCCTTTTCAATCCAATTGCAAGAAGAATTCAAAGTTAACAAGTTTTTAAGATAATCTATCTGAGACAGGTTATTTCACATGAATGTTCTTTAAAATTCAATTTATTATAACTACAGATTTCTAATGTATTGTTTATCTTTTTTTTTTAATTAACCGTACAGAATATTTAGGCAATACCCGGGGCCATCAAATCACTTGACAGAGTCCTGAAATAGATAAAGGCAGGTCTACGTCTCATATGTTTTTTCTCTCTCTAGAGCCCATTTCAGTTCTCCTCAAAGCGTTACCGGTCCATTTCTATATGTCGATAGAGTAGATTTAATTACTTAGGAATATAAATGTTATTATTCCATTTTAAATAGAAATGTCATCGATTTATAATAATCATAATATACAAGATAGTCGATTTTGGTTTTGATACCTATATTTTACAATCTGTAGTTTTTTATCGATTTAATTGAATGCGATCGAATTATTAATATACCGTGATGTAATTTTGCTCGAAAATGTGTACATAGATTAGCATGCAATGAGGCCTTATAAATTATAACGATAGGCGTTTATGTTTTATCTAAAGTTCACTATTAATGTTCACATATCCACAACTCGAGCTAAGGCCTTAAAGTGAGGTACTGCAATTGCTGGACTTTTGTTTTCATTTAATTTAGTAAACAGGAAACCCAGATTTGTGACGGATTCTACATTTTCCAATTGGAGGCCGACCGTAATCGAAATAATACCTTAATTAAATATTTTTCATACAGTGTTCATTTTTTCTTGAGAGGCGAATTATTATAAATTATATAATAATATATAATACAAAAATATGTTTATAAATTTGTCATAGCATTGAATCAATAACTAAATTGTTAATTAGCAGAAATACGATTATCGTAACGCGGACTTTATCCACTCTGGAATGTGAACCGTAAATACAGCTTATTAATCTAGATACGTCTTTCTAATTATTTAAATATTATATAGAGTAAGTGCTGCTATCAAAGCATAATCGGCCGACCTCCATTTTATAATTACAATTTTTACCTTCTCTAATTAGTATCTTAATTTATTTTTTACAATTACCGAATTGATATCAGGCATCAGCTTAATACTCATGTGACGAAAAATCAAAACGCATTGATACAGAATACACATTAAATATTTCCATATCTGAGAATGCCTTGTAATTAAAACTTACAGAGATATTTTACTTTTAGAAAAAAACATCCATCCAGATGTTCATCTCAAGACTCACGCACATTAATAAAATAATGTACATAGACTCGGCAAGGTCATCGATACAGCGTCCAAAGTTCTTAAGAAAATACTTTGTTTCGTGATTTCCATCACAAATGATTGTTTTATCTTTCTCAATGGAAAACAATTTTCAGAAGGTTCATAGTGGCCACAGTAATCTAAAAAAATCCCAGTTTGCAAAGTTCTGAACATGTTTAATTCTAAGGGCTTCCGAAGACACTGTTTTAAAATAAAAGATGAAAATAGTACAAATTGGTGGGAATGTATTTTTGCAATAAAATACCGTGAATTACTTTAAAGTAAAATATGTAATATGAAAATTCTATTTTTTGTTGAATTGTAATTGAACTCGTAAAGCTTTGTAAAAGCTTTTAAATTCGCTCAACAGATGGTAGTTTCTAATCGATTTTTGTTGCTGTAATTTTTCCTGATTTTTACCAATTATTTAATGAAGATACTACCATTTTTTTGAAAAATTCTTACATAATACAAGTAATCCCAAATTTGAAAAAAATACAATCCGAAAAATAAATTAGGCTTTTTGAAGACGTTGAACATTTGTTAATTTTTAATAGTATACATTTAAAAATGAATAAATTGACAATATGAAGCTTTCAAACCTGAAAGATTACAAATTGCCATTAAAACTGAGAATTTCTGAACTGTATAAGTCTTTTTTAAATAGTACAATTTTGAACGTCTGCCATTTAAAATTACACATGCGTATGTAATTTACTGTGTTCTAACTATAACTTCAAAAAATTCCACCTCAATAAATAAATTCACTGTCAGCTCCCGACTTTTCCAAGTCATTTTTCAATTTTCCGTTCGAGTGGCCACCTTGAACAAAAATTTATCAAATTTTTTTCATCAAAAATTTGTTAGATACATTTAATTGAAATACTCAGCGTTCTTCAAAGACGTGCAGTATCTACTATAATTGTTTTTATATACATTACTTTATCATTTATGATACTACTTTTCTTTGGTTTAGTTCTAAATTCTACTTTTGAGGTATTTGATGTTTGAAGAAAAAAGAGTGAACAACTGGAGTCGAGTTTTTTTCACAAGAGCCTTTCTCTCCAGGGTTTTGTCGTTCCGCTCGAGTAATTCGGTGACAATTTCTTTTCGAGAGAAACTCTACCTAATTCATGATTTCATCACGAAAAGAAGATAAACTGGCATGAGAAAATCTTTTAATTTTAAATAAGAACAACTGTGTAAATCAATTACGTTATTTCTGATCTTCAAGTACCATATCCCCTCGCAGTCAATGACTCGTCAAATTATATAGTTGATGAGCCTTGTATTAAACTAAGTTGATAAAGTGTTAATGCCATGTTATAAAATAAGAATATTTTATTATTTTCCTTAATTACCTGATCAAATTAAAAAAAACTGATCCCATCTGCTTATAATATAAAATAAATCAAAGAAATATTACACGAATAATGCCCATTATCGAATAAGAATGGAAAGGAAACAGCTTGAGAATGGAAACGGCACATTTTATTAGAAAGGAATGCATCTAGGTAAAATCGAGCTGACGTAACTAAACAAAAAAATTTGAAAGATGTTGTCTTGTTTCATGGAAAATATTATATTTAAAAAATATGAAGAGTTTCCAATAAAAAAAAATTACAACCAATCAGAGTTTATTTGTTTTAACATCCTTTGGTTAATAAATTGATGGGCCTGGAAAAAAATCCTAATGTGAATTTTGATTCTTTTACTTGTACCCAAAACTAAAAAATTTGTAAAGCTATTCCTTTGATTCATGTAAAAATGAAGACTTATTTTTTATTTCCAACTTCGCAGTTCCTTCCAAAAACATGCCATTTTCATCAAAAATATTTTTAAAAACTGCAATGTTCTGCTCAGATTTCCTTGCCGAGATTTAAAATAAGTCTAAGGGGATACTTGGAAATTAAAAAAGCGTAAAAAAGCGAATATCTCGCCGAACTGAAGACGAAATTCAGGATGTTATATAAACTACAAAGTCTATGCAAACTCCGATTTCGAAGCAAAAATCAGGTAGTGGTCTAAACGGGTACACAACTTCAAATCCAAGTAAATAAAATTGCGGAATTTCAAATTGGAATCACGCAAAATTTAACAAGATTAAACATTCAGATATCACAATTGAACAATTGTGAATTAGCCGTTTCGATAATTATGTTCAAATTTTTAATTGATTTTTTAATATTGAAACATTTCAATCCTAATTACTTAAAAATATTCAACAATATTTAATCAACATTAAAAAACTAAAATGTGAACAACCACAAAGTAATCAAAAATTTAAGTATGAAATTGTTCAACGTGTTCTCAATAAAATAAATACTACAAATTAAACATTTTCAGACAAAATTATTACTAATTATGAGAGCAAAGCTGGTTCAAATAAAAAATGCGAATTGAAAAATTTAAAAATTGTAAACATTTAAAATTTGCGCTGACTAGTATTGCAGAATTTTCCGTCAAGCCAACCCTGAACGAGCTGGTAAGTGAACTTACAGAAAATTCCGTAATGATAGGCAGTTTATTAAAAAAAAATATTACAATTTTTTAAATGAAACAATTTTCTAGTTGTAAATCTTTAACATTCTTTAATTTTGAATTGAATATTTGGAATTGTTCAGAAATGAAAATTTGTAAAGAATATTATTATAAACTGATCAATTTAACCTTGAATACCAATACTACAATTATAAATTGCATGAATTAAAATTGAAGCTATTAAATTCAATTTTAAATCATTCATTTTACACAAGCTAAAAATGTTAACTATATTAAAGTGACATACTTTTTATCTGAAACCTGAATTTGTAAATTTTCAGACTGATTAAATGAAAAAGTTGTAATTTAGATGCGTTCAATAGCTTTAAATTGATCTACAAGCTTTTATTTTTTTGTGATAAATAAATTGTACAATTTAAATATAAAATGCCCTAAAACTTTCAAATAAATTCAAATAAAGAAATACCTGAATGTTTTCCTGGTAAATAAACTAATTTAGGACCACTTTGAGTTTACAACTTACAAGCACGTTTACCTGGAAGGATTCAAACAAGAGTGCCCGATAAAAATCGTAACCACCTAATCGATTTTAAATTCCGATTTTAAATTTGGTATTGCAAGTGATTATAAAATGAATGAAAAGTGATTGCAATAACCTATTTATACCAACTGGAGAAGTTATGTACCTGACAGATTTAAAACATTCTCAGACCGATCTAACAATGTCGATCATTCCTTACAAGTACCCTTGCATTCAGATCAGATCGGAAACTTGGCAAAGGGCCGAGACAAGCGGCAACAGTCGTACAATGTGAATAAAAGCCACTTTTGTGTCTGTACGTAGAAAATAAGTATCGCGAATCGACTAAGTAATTACAGCCAAGCTTCCCGCTCTAGCGTACATTCATCTAATCATTTCCAGATCATCAACCAAGATCCCCACTAGTACCGTTTTCAAAGAAAAAAGGTTCTTCAAACCCTCATTTATTACAAGATGTTGTTGATTAAAACAATCCAAATTTTGGTGCTAGCAGGACTTTCATTCTTCAAGCATCCTTTCAAGTCGCAAATCTGAATCTATCATCGCGCACCTTTACAGGATGGAATCATCCTTTTTTCACCTTTCAAAGCGTTCTACCGAAGACGCATTTTATCGTTCGTTCGTAGCACTCGAAGTAAGCACCGCCCAACTTAAAATTTTACTTCATAAGGAGGACCAATAACACGGTCAGACATGTACCCAAAGCGAATCCAACTTTATCCGCACCAGCTGTAATGGTCGGAAGAACCGGTGCACTGCCATCTTCATAGTACTGGTAGTTCCTGGCCCTGGCGTTCGACTTGATGACCCTAAAGTTATCATCACTGATGTTGTATCTATTGGCGATGAGATTCTGCAGTTTGTTTGTCACACACCAGAGGTAACCTTCCTCATCAAATGCAAAGGTGTCGGGCCACTGCATGAGCAAATGATCCCTCGAGAAAATCCTCTGACCAGTAGCAAAGGAAGGTGACTGGTATCCTGAATTTCCGCGATGGCTGGTGTTCCAATAAGCAACTGCATCATCAGCCAACAATCCATAGTACAAAATTCCATTAGATGACATCGCGATTCCGTCAGTCTGCGAACTCTTTCTTCCTAATTCTCTGACAAAATTATTGACCTCAATTGTTCTGTTCCTCAGAACTGCAGCTGGAATCGCGTAAAGATAAAAGGAAGAGAGTGGGGTATAGTAAACAATTCTCTCTCTTACGCTTGCTGGTGAAAGGGCTATCCCGTCCACGTGGATAGGTCTGTTTACATGGATCTTTCCGACCATGAAATGTGTTGCTTCTTCCTGAGCCCTCATTGACTGATGCCTAACTTTCCAAGAAGTGTTATTCCTGAGCGAATAGACAATGATGCCAGGGTCCTGTTCACTCGTATCGGTAATGTAGGCATATCCACCATCTTCATGATCAAGGACGATGTCGTTCAGGAATACAGTCTCCCTAGATGCAACCTCTGGTGGAAATACGATGCTCCTAAGAACAGCACCATCGTTTTCAAGATCAAGGATAACCAAACGAGGAGGACAATTGGCTTCAGGATTCAAAGTCATGGTATGAACTCTCCCAGTATCAAGGACCCACATCCTACCAAGTGGATCGATTTCCATACTCTGCACAAACTGAAAGGCACCGCAATCTCCAATTTCCTGCATTTCCCAGTTCGGGAATGGCCTTAGTTTCGGTTCGGTGATGTTGAACTTGATAGGACCAGAGTTGCTGTAGACTTCAATAGTTTCTGGTACCGCCGGGGTCACAGCTAGGGTAACCGGCACTCCGGTTTTGAATCTTGGTATCGCGAGATACATCTGACCCTTCCAAATCTTGATCCCAGTGATTCCATTGTTCGCGGGAATATACTCAAAACGTTTCAAAGCTTTTTCTTTAGCTTCTACTGATGGCCAGGTGACATTGATGTACTTCCACTGGAAAGTCACTCGGAAACTGTCGTGGGAACACCCTATTGCAAGAAGAGTCGCGAAAATCACGACTTCTTTCAACATTGTTAAACAAATTGTTTACACTGTAATCCAATAATAGCATAAACTTTTCGGCCACTTATTGCAATGGACGATCGATATGAAAATTTTGTGATAATCTCGAGCCAATTTTGGATCACTGTTTGGACCACTTGTGGATATTTTTGAAAAGCTTTTTCACATATAATTTCGCGAGCGGTAGGCCGCTATTCGTGTTGATGTATTCCGCGGATTTTGGCGTGTGCCAAGTGTATTACTCAATGTGTGACTCTTGACTTGTTATGCGCACGGTCCATGTCGTAGGGCGCTCGCGTTTTGACTGACGAAGACGCGGAGCGTCGTTCAGAGACGTCGTCCCTCCGGCTCTTTTTACCCCTCCATAGCGACTGTCTCTCCCCGTGACCCCACCTATGACTATGTCCCCCCTGACCACGGGTCGTTTACCATTTCCCATTGCATCGGCGTTTTAACGCTATGCCGGCGGGGATACAGCGCGGAATGCAAATAGACCGCACGGTACGGGGGCCCTATCAAAGCATAATTTATGATTCATGAGACTAGATCGGGATGAGACATGAGACACAACTGCCCTATTGTACAATGTGGCCTTGAAAATTCACCTTGTAAAGTGCAAAGTGACATCTCGACGCAACTGACGTTCTACCCATTCACACTGGACCTCGGAAGATCTTATGGATTTTTTACGACTCATGTATATTGCATATCATATAACTGCTCTATTGACAAAAAAGAAAAGTAGATGGCCTGTAAATTTTGAATAGGAATGATTTTAATTGTTTCAGAAGTAAGCGAATAAAACGCGATAAATTAATTCTTTGAACAAAATTGAGACAATGCTTGTTTCTGTTTGTTTCGAATATCAGAAATTCGATTACGAAACGTAAGTTGGCAAAAAAATATTCATCTCAGTTTTAACGTCTACCCATAAAATAAAAATAAAATGAAAAAATTATAATTTCCAAATACAAATTCAATACGCAAATACGTTAAAATTTTTAATCATGTAAATAGTTTGTAAAATTCACAAATGCTTTTCAACATTTCTCTTAAAATATAATGTAATTTTACAATTTTTAAAAATTTATTTTGTTTAACTGAAAATATAAAGAAATAGTAATAATTTATAGAATTATCTTCTGATTTCATATATAACAAAGATATTGTAAATTTATATAGTTTTAACATGAATAATCAGAGACATATGCATTTACGAAATCAAAAGTAAATCGATTCATTTTCATTTTCTTAATAACTTCTAGGTAGTATTAAATTACAATTCTTTGCGCTTTCTTTTATTTAACAGTACAACTGATTATCATGACCGAATTTTAATTTAATTTTGATCAATGGGTTTCAAAGTACAATATATCCTCAAATATTAATAAATCAACTGAAGTGGTTTTATCACGTTTTGATCACTCACTCCTCGTTTTAAGAAGAGGCTAGAATATTCTTATAATTTTAGAAAACATATGGAGAATTATTTCTCAAGTATATTGTTCTATGGAAAAAGAGTATACGGAAGCAAAATGTGGCCACTTAGATGGTCGGGAATATAGTTTTTTAAAAAATCTTTTCCATTTATCACAAGTATTCTTTGAAAAAATGAATATTTGAGCTTCAAAAATGAAGGACAAAAATAAATTTGAGTTTGTCCATAGCAGAAAACTTAAAAAAAAATTAGAGCAGAAAAAAAAGCTTTGATTTTTTCTTTTAATCAACTGGAGATTAAAAAGTGAAATTGCATTTTTTATTAGAGAAAATAATTGTTTAGAACCTTGGCGTGGTTGCGGAAGCATTATTAGTTACACCAAAGCACTTGAAACTTATTTTCATAAACGCAAGCTTTATTTCAAGTAAAAAAAATATTTAAAAAGTGTCCCCCTATGAACCAATCAAAAACTTGTAAAAATCCGATCCAAACTGTATGTCAAATAATTTTTTATCACTATAAAGAGTTACAAATTGCATAACTAAAATGAGAAATTTTTAAAGAGTGAAAGAATAAAAAAATGAAATAAAAATAAATAAATGTTCAAGTTCAAAGTTCCAAAAGGAAAAACCGAAAGCTTTATTTTGAGATAAAAAATCATGTAAAATGTGCCTTTTTCCAAAAAAGCCCAATTTATTGTCGACCTTCATTTTTATGGGTCAAGACATTTAATTTAAAAGAATGCTTATGATCAATAGTAAAATTTGTTTCATCGCTAAAAGAAGAGTTAAAAATCACTGAAATGGTCGATATCCATGGAAATGCGAAACTTTTTACCTGCTCCTCTGTACATATTTATTCAAATGACAACATGTTTTCCACATAAACTGCTATACTAGTGCACAAGAATTTTCCGAATTTTGAATTAGATGGGACAAATTTGATTTTTTTGAGTGGGTGTATTTGAGAAATTATGTCCTATATTTGAATAGTGCACATTTTGACAGTATGTAAAAGTACTTTGTATGTACAGTTCTTGCTATTAAATGACAATGACATTTTTAAGATGAAGTTAATTTTTATTAAAACATGACTTTTTTAGTTTTATGTATGACATGTATTTAGTTGCACTAGGACCAGATGATAGTGAAGCATAATTTCCTTAGATCTCAAAACAAATCTTTTTTTAAATGTTACACTTGTTACAAATTTGTGAATTATGTGGTTTTTGACTTTTTTAAATAGCTGTATAGTCGTAAAATTAAGAAGAAATACTAAGAAGTTCTGAGTTCTAAGAAAATTATAGATTGCTTCTCCAGTATGGATTAAAGGATTATCAATATTATCATAATTAATACTTTTTTTAATCATAAAAAATTATATTTTTGCTCATTTTCATAAAATTCTAACTTCAGAAAAAGTTATATATTTAAATGTTTTAAAAGGAGTTTCTATAATCGCCATTTCTTTCGTTCTAATAAAATATATGT
>NC_046660.1:88224063-88229765 GCF_010883055.1 Belonocnema kinseyi
AATCATTCGGAACAACTTTTCAAAACCTCAAAGAAGAAATAAGAATCTTGTTGTAAAATTTTTTTCCTGAAACGTATCAATGTGTTGGAAATTTTTTACAAAATAATGTCAAAACTGGTGAAGAAATAATTTATTTAGAAGAAACACTAAAAAATTTACTTCTACTAACCTTTAGAAAATGACTACATACAACAATTATTCTAAAAATACTATTGTAAACCAAAAAGAGCTAATTAAACCAATAAACTTAACAGTTACACTCAAACTAGACTATTACAGCTACACAAACTCCAGATCTAACGATCGTTCGTGAAGAAGACCTTTCGTTGTAAAAATCATCACGCGCGATTAAGGGTTAAAAATATTCTCAGGTTTGCTTTTAGTACCAGTAATTTTTTATAGAATAGAGTGTTAGGGGATTTATCGCTTCTGCCCTATAGCATAAAAAACCCAAAAGTGAACTTAACTTTTAACTCTTCGCCACACAGGTTTTTTTGCTGCTGCCGTCACGCAGGTAGGTCGTTTATGTCCGGTTGTTCTTTTTTTTCTATTTAAAAAGCTTTTAAAAAATCTGGAAAAATTCATGTATATTCCTCGGAGCACCTACTATGTATTCTAATTGTTTTTAGAATTAAACATGTAACTTTTTGAAAATAATAATCTAAATATACACAAAAACTTGAAGAAAAAAAAAGAAAATTTAGTTAACAAATTCATATCTTTGCAATAAATAAATATTAAGAAACTGCAGTTTAGGCTATTAAAGATCAAATCACAACCTGTCAGAAAAATATAGTCCTATGCCTTCCAGTTCCAAAAAGTACATTTATTTGCACACTTGAAAATTTGGTAATTTTTTGTACTTTATACATATAATAAATAAATGAAAAATACAATTTTCTTTTAAAACTGAATATTTAGTTATTATACAATCATCTAAGTTTCATAAGAAATCTGATTAAAACGTTTGAAAAAATTATATGAGAGTAAATAATTCAAGCAGCATAATCTTTACAGAAGTTGCTGCTATATTTTTTTCACATACCGGCTTTTCACAGATCAATTGAAACGTCCCTTTGCAGTTTAGTTCCCACTACCAACAAATTTGTTTAAGGGAGGGGCTTAAACGGCTTAAACCCCAGATTTCGGAGATACTTAAGCGGGAAAATTTGACTGGGTCGTAAACGACCCACATGTGTGACGAAGGGATAATATAATCGATCGTATTTTGAATTTTACACTAAAAAAACGTTGAAAAATTTAGAAATATAGTCTCAACAACCCTGAGACGAAAAGAAAACTTGGTTTAATTCTGCAATAATATTCATTTCAAATCACAAAATATTATAAAAGCTGCATCTCTGAACATTTTTGAAGCATAATATTAAATTCGCAATTCTCAATTTGTAGACTAATTTAAATGCTCCTTACGTTAGTATATTTTATTATATATAGATGGATAAATGCATGCAGTCAAGCAAAGAATTAATAGCATGTGCAATTTAATCCAAAATTAGCAACAAGGGCTTCAGCAAACTAGAAGTCATCTCTGCAAAGTAAGGGGATAAACTGGATTTATTTTAAAAAGGCGCTATTGAAAAAAACTTGGGGTAGAACCCTTTTGAAAATCGTCAACGAACTTTATTTTCTCCCTTCGGTTTTTATCAGCTTATGGCTCGAGGGGAAATCGAAATGAAAATAATTGCACGTGGCGTTCACCACTCCGAGAATTAAAGCCAATTGTGAGTCCCGTGTAGAAATAGCCCGGTTCGACCCGACCAGAAGGTTTCTGGCCAGAATCTGACCGGGTCAAACCAGGATACTATTTTGTTAATTGCCCTGCCGGGATCTGATCAAGTTCCCACCGGGACCCAGTCGGGCCAAAAATGGTGCATAATAGAAGTATCCTAACCTTAAAAGCATCTTAAGAAATATCCACAAACAACTGCCGTAAGTGGGTCGTTTGTAAATATCTGACAGGCGAAAGACCAATTTTTTGTATTTTAGGTGTTTTTTTTATCAATTATGAAAGAAAAATTAAACTAATTTTAATTATATGGATTCCCACTTTTAGTTCTGCGGTTCCCAGGCTTGCCGTGACTGCGAAATTGTTCACCAACTTCTTTTTTATTTTCAAACATAGTTTCCCAGTGAAATTATACTTATTTTTTTTATGACACGATTTTTACTTATTATGAATGTATTTATATATTATCTTGAATAAGCAAAAAACGTAATAAGAAGAGAAATAACTTTTTCCGAACGAGGTTTTGAATTACGTTATAATGCTTGCACGTAATAACGACTCGGCGACTTTCGGAGTCTTTAATGCTAAAAAGCAGTAAAACGTCGGTGGACGCCAGGTTATCCGTTAAGAAATTTGTTAAATTTCACAAAATTGTATCCAATTTTCTGGAGCAAGCGGATTATTGATGATGGTAAGTGGATTATTTTGTTAATAAGTGAACATTATTAATATTCTTCAAAGTTAATGTCAAATCCATTTTCTAAACCGGTTTCATAGGTTAGGATGTCACGTAAAATCCATGAAATTTATTTTATCTCTTGTAAAAAAACCTGTGCAAACTAAGTTACGCTTAAGGTAAATTTGCTATGCAATTTAACTTTAATTTCTTACAATGCAATTTCTTACAAGAACTTAAGAATCATAACCTATCGAGGAGCCCAGTCAAAAACCGGTCGGATTCCGACCGGGTTACCCTATTTGTATCCGGGAATCGATTGGGTAACCCCACCGGGAGCCGACTGGGTACACCTGGCCGGGATCCGACCAGCGCATCGTGATGAAACCAACCAGAATCCGACCGGGCAGCCTGACCAGATTCCGGATACAAGCAGGGCAACCCTGCCGTAATCCGCCTCGAACCCGGTCATAATTTCTACACGGGGTTACCTCGCGATCATTCTATTTGATATAAATTAATATTAGGTATTTCAGTAAGCCTAGCAACAATAACTTTGATTGAAGATATCTTGCATTATCTTTTAAGATAAGTTCAATTTATGGATAAAGTTTCAAGGTGCGATTTATTTTATATCCTCAAACGTCATTCATTTTTTTCGTCACCAGGATCCGAAAAGAAAGCCATTATTGATTCTGGCTTGAGTGCAAGATAATACAGTTTGTAGCGATGACCTGCGATGGTAACTTCATTCCGGAAAACTTATTTTGTGAGCTCTTTGTTTCCTCATAGAGGGAGGGATTTTTCTAACAGAATAAAAAATGGACGCTTCCAATATTTTTCAAGCTATTGTTTCTATCTTACAGAAAAAATGGTTTTCATAAATTCAAAGAGACCATTAAAAGGGCAATTAACAAACAATGTCAACGTTTTTTCCAAACTTTATTAGTAGCTATTCATTGAATATGAAAGGTGATCGAAAGTTTATCCAAATCCCAATCGACATGTCTCGAAGATGCAAAGAATTACTTCAAAGACAGTATTGTTATATTTCCAGTATAAAAAGTTTTCCTCTTATACACAAGTTAAATAATTGTGTTTAAAAATTAAAAAACATAATTGGTAGGTGGTGTAACGTCATAAAAGGTTGTTCAATAGGTCAATCGATGCTTCTCAAAAACGCGAACAAATACAGCATATACAGTGCTGATGTATTTCCAATATTAAAATCTATTTTCTCATATAAACGAGGTAAACAACATATTTTAAAATTTTATAAATAGATATTGCTAGATCATAAGAGAATATGAAAGGTTCTTCAATAGATAATTCGACGTGGGTCGGAGAGTCGAACAAATACATCAGATATAGTACTTTAGTATACCTAACATCAACCAAGTTTTTTTCATATAAGCAGAATAAAACATGTTTTTAACTTTTAAAATGGTACTAGCATAGGTCATAAAAGGCTCTTCAATAGATAATTCGATGTGGCTCGAAGAGTCGTGCAAATATATCAGATATAGTACTTTAGTATACCTATAATATCAACAAAGTTTTTTCTCATATAAATAGAATAAACCATTTTTTTAATATTTAAATTGGTATTAGTAGGTCATAAAAGGTTCTTCAATAGGTCGGTCAATGTATATCGGATACCCGAACAAATACATCAGATATAGTACTGGTGTATTTCGAATATCAAAACAATTTTTCTCATATTAACAAGCTACAATTCTCCCAAATTTCATAATAATTGCTCTTTCCGTTTTCGAGATATGGTATACAGAAAAAAATCACACTAGGACGAAGTATGTCAAAAAAGTAGATTAAAAAATGTTTAAAGAAAAAAGCCGATTCTCAAAATTACGTCGGTTCCATGTTATTTTGTGTAGCAACTAAAACGAGACAACGGAGAATGAGAAAACGAGGGTGTTCCGGAAAGGATAGGGAAATGGACCTTTTTTGTGTATGGTTTGGCATCGAATGGGACAATTCCAAGCCACACATTTTTAGCTCTGGATGTTAGAACGTTTTTTGCAATTTTTTATAATCTTAGGGGTAAAGAAAAGGGTTTTCCAGAAGAACTGGGAAGATGAACAATTTTTTGAAGTCATTTGACAACAAATTACACATAAAATGGGATTATTTTAAGACATCAAATTGTAAGTTCGGAATAGATAGAGATTGCAGCTTTTTTGGTATATTTTGAAATAAAATGGAATTATTTTGAGTCAAGAAATTTTTGCATTGTTAGTTAGGGAATTTTTGGAATTTTTTTAGATTTTTTATTATCTCTGGGGTAGAAAACAAGGGTATTAAGGAAGACAGAAAATCCAACTTTTTTGGGCATCTTTGGACATCAAATGGAACCATTTAAAATGATGAAATTTTATTTTAGAGGATGTCCTAGAAAAACGAGGGAGATGAAACTTTATTTTACTTCTTTGGACAGTAGATGAAACTTTTTTAAGCCTTAAAATGTTAGATATCGAAATTAGGGTTATTTTTGATTTTTGTATTATCTTAGGGGTAGACAACGAGGGTGCTCCAGAGAAGCTGGGCAGATGGAAATTTGTTCGGTCCCTTTGGAGAACAAATCAAAAAGTTTTAGGCCTCCGAATTTTAGGTCTTGAAGTTAGATGAATTTTTATCCATTAGTTTATTATCTTAGGACTAGTGAACGAGGATGTTCCAGAAGCGGTATGTAAGTGGAACTGCTTTGGCATCTCTGGATACCAAATGGAACCATTCTAATATAATGAATTAAAAACCAGGGGCGATGGAGAGCGGTAGTTATATAATATTGGATTAGAAAAGGGGTAAATTAGCAGATCGAGAGAGGAAAAATAGGTGGTGGAGGTATGTGGGAGATATGGAAGCCTAGAGTTAAATAGGAGAGGTGAGAACGCGATAGATGAATTAGAGGGTTAATTAGGGGCTAGTTTAAAGGAAACAAAAAGAGATGTTAATTGATTCGAGGATAAGGAATTAACTATACTTATTATGAGAACACCAGAAACAGGAAGAATGTAGAAGAAGGTTGTGATTAGTAAGATCGGCGAGGGAGGTAGTGAGGGATGAGTGATCAGGGATAGAGTAAGATTATGACAGAAGTAAAGGGTAGAGGGGGAAGAGTCAATACGAATGATAATAAAGGGGAGAAGGTTAAATAAACAAAAGTGAAGAGGTGGGGCATCGGAGGCTCGAGTAACAAAGAAGAGAGGGGCTAATGGATTCGAGGATTAGTGATAAAAAAGGAGAGAGAAACCCGATGGG
>NC_046660.1:88229865-88242936 GCF_010883055.1 Belonocnema kinseyi
AATTATTTCAAACTTGCAGATAGACTTCATACTTTATTTTCCCCTTTCTGCCGACCCTGAATCATTAAGAACAGAAGAATACGAGAACAAAATGTTGTGACACCAATTATTGACTTGATGTGGGTATATACGCTACACACGTTGTGCATGCCACGTGCAAATAATCCTCGTCTGGGCAATTATGGTGTTCTTACAACACGCACAGTGTCAATGAAAACTGTACATAATTAAAGCGAAAGATGTCTATTATTTCACAAAACCTCGAAGGCAATCTGATTAGGCAACAAGTAATAGTAAATGCAAATTATATTCTTAGGAAAATTGTGTTTTTCTTTCAATATAAGAAAAAACGGATAACATAGGGATATAGGGAATTTCCAGTGACTGATTTCTTATCAAAATTCCACAGATAATGTAGAATCTCCAATAAAAGTGGCCAATAATAATTGTATTATATAATTAGTGGTACAAATGGGACTAAAATTAGTATGAATAAGAGAAACTAAGTTGAAGAATATTTGCAACTTAAATAGGCACCAAGAATATATTCTTAATGTAGAATGAAGGCCCTCTTACCTTAAGAATATATATTCTTGTCTACATGATGAAAGATATTTAATTATTTGTATGTTGTACTTACCACCTATCTTTAAAGCGAAAACGCACAATGCCCAAAATTTCAAAAAAAGGAACTGATCTGAAAGCATATAGCACAAAACATTATAAGAAATTATTTAACAGAGCAAGGCGTATTTTCCTTTGCGCATTTCTTCTTCCCCAATATTATTCTCATTTTAAGAATATTTTCTCTCTTTGGTTAGATTCTACCTGTAACAATATGACGCTCTTAATATTAGAATACCGTTTTTCGGTGAAGATATGCATGTTTATTTTATAATTTCACGCTTTTCAAGGTGGTAAATAACTTTGTATCGCATTTAAATATAAGCGTGACCAAAGACTTTAAATAAATGTAAGCGAATTGCGCAAATCTAAAAAAGAGTTTAAGACTTGAACTTGAAACCCCAATTTGCATAATATTGCTCATTCGCCTAGAGAGGTAATACGCAGCCATATATTTCATACACTTTAACTAAAATTAGAAACAACAAACAAAATTTATTTTTTAAAGTGTTAAGTTTCTACGTTAAAATTTATATTTTCTATATATTTTTCCAAATTCTATGTACCCCTGGTGCGATCTTAGAAGAAAGATAATTAAATAAATGCAATTTTTGAGGGAAATAAATACTGTGATTTAAAATGCAAAGGTGCATACAAAAGATGCATTTATTATGCAACATGGATATGCACTGAAGACTGTTGTTCGAACATATGTGCAAGAGGTTGCATCACCGGTAGATTGATGTAACTTTCAAAAATACTCACATATACCCTCCTCGTTTCAGAATGGGGCGCGGTGTGAGATGTGTGATATTTGTATAGCTTTGCGCTCTTCAAAGCCTAGAAGCTGAGAACCTAGAAGCGTCACATTCCTACTTTATTTTATGATACCACTTGGTTTCCCTTGACTGGAACTATACATAAAGACGACAAGTTCCGCAATTATTTCAAGGAGACCCAGAGCGTCATTTGAAAATTGTTTTCACTATACTTTTGCACATACCAGTAGACTCATTAAGAAGTTGTGTAATTAACCAGAAATCAGCGATGGCCATAAAAACGACCAAATTTCATTCTATACCACTTTTAATTTAGCAGTGACAACTTTGATATTGAACTTGACTAATTTCTTCTGAAATATCGCCCTGTCGATAAAAAACCTTTCAGCCACATATAAATCGACTATAATAATATGTATATCTGAAAAATGCTGTGAGATGTTCCTTTTCATGTCGAAAAATTTTGAATTTTCGAAATTCTGTAACAATAATAAATCTGTAAGTTTTATAATCAATAACTACGAAATATCACTAAGCTATTTTTTTTAAATCCCTTTCATTTGGCGACATGTTACTATGTTCGTATGACGTCATGTGGTACTCAAAAGCATTAATCTACTAATGATAAATTAATTGATTTCGAAATAAAGCAAAACGCCATTATAATCAAAAACTTGTAATGCATACGAGGAAAAATTTGAAACAGAAATCTATGTCAAAATAGCGATAGTAGAATTTTCCCAGAGAAAAGTTTTAGAATCGGGTTCCATCAAACATTTTTTAATTTTTAAAAACACGCGCAAATTGCTTCATCTTATTCTTTTCAGTATAATGAAGATAATTCATTTTTCCTTTAAATTCTTGCGAAGAATCCTTTAACTTTTCCAAATAAACATATAAATTTAAACAATTTTAAAATGAATAAAATAGGAGAAAAAGTTATAATGATATTGATTTTTTTTTATTTTTAAAGTTTATTTTGTCATTTGTGTGCCATCAAAAATTTCTTACATTTCAGGTCATACACTGAAAGAAATGAATTGGTGGTATAGACCTATTACGGGTTAGATCAGCAATCCGTATGGCTGGAATAGACATATCGATGGCTGATCTAACGCGCAATATGATTGTAACAGCAATTCATTTCTTTCAGTGTACATTGAAATAAAATGGCCAATACTTCTAAATCGAAGAGGATCCAAATTATGGATTTTAAAGAAAATTATTGTATATTACATCACAAGTAGGATTTAGACAGTTATTTACGGGGAAATCAGTGTTGTCAAGTCATCCTTGCGAAATTTGAGCTCCACATGAGGATCTGCATAACCATACGAGTGATGTACGATATTTGATTTGAAATCAGCATTTATGGGACTGCAGGGTCGTCTGAAAAGTGAGTCGTGATGTTAAAAATACTTCGTTCGAGAAAACATACAACTGACGTCACAGTCATCTGCTTGGCTGTGATTAGTAACCTCGTATATGGCTTGAGTTTTGACAATAGTTCGGTCTGAGCTAGAGTATTATATTACAATGTCAACAGTATAATAAGAGAATACATTGGGCGTTATTATGTAGCTATTTGTCGAACTAGTTATTCTTCAGTGTGATGGCGGTCGGAATTAATTATCAGCAACCAGCTGACACCGTTCGGCAAAGATCTATCTACCACTCACTTTTCAGGGGGCGTTCTATGTGCATAACATGGTGGTTTCGAATAAACGTCATTAACATACCTATCTGGTGGAATTCATATGGAAACAACACCCTGCACATAGGTTGAGGGTTAGTTGTAAAAATGTAATTTTTCGAAATTACCCATACGTTAGGGATCAAAAAGTAAAATAACTATTTTTCGAAAAAACTGTAATTAAATTAAAAACCCCCTCACCAAGCATCCAAAAGAATAAGTTACCTTCATTGGCTTGGAAAAACCCGGCATTAAAAAATAAATGCGGCTGTTTTTTTAAACAAATGTTTCAAATTTCGCTGGCACTAAAACTGTTCTGAGGTCATGAAGAACACATATAACAAGTTTCGCAATTTCTTAAGATTTTGAGCCTAATTTAGACAATCTGCTACTGAATATTAAAGAACATTCTGGAAAATTTACATATTCAGTTAATTTTTGTGGTAACTATCTGGAGATTGGGTTAAGGGGGGGGGGGGGTACACGAGAATTCAGGGATAGGTGGAGGAGACGTACAGCAGTAAGATGTATAGGGGTCTAGTGGAGAAGAGTGGAGGGGGCGAAGGATTGATAGTAGCGAGGGCAAATATAATTAATTGTAGTGAGCTAGAAGAAAAGTTGATGACGGTGTAAGAAGATGAGAGAGTTACCTATTAGAGAATAATTATGAGGAAAGACAGGGGGAGAGGAGTTTATAAGGGTGCGCTAAAGGAGTGGATGGAGAAGGCAAAAGCGATATGTGGTTAATTTGTACAGGTGGAAATGGATAGGAGTTGGAAAGGAGGCCGAGGAGAATAGTGGTACATATTGTTTGGGATGAATATGGATGGGGGAGTTGAGCTGGTACGCCAGGGGTAATTATGGGGGGGGGGTATTATGGTGTATGGAAGAGGAGTGGTTACGGAGGGGCCGGAAGAGAATAAAAGAGGGTTTTAGGAGAGCATAGACTACAGAGGGTGTAGTATATTGGTGGATGCAGAGAGGAAGAGGAACAGACGATGCGATTTATAGATGGATAGAGGCGAGGTATTTAAGGAAGTCAAGATTGGTAGGGGATGGTGGGGAAGAGAAAAGAGAAATGTACAAAGATGATAATTAGAGGATTGTAGAGAGGGGGAGGGTCAAACTAGTGGAAGAAGGGAGGGCCAAGTGTATGTGTACGGGGGGGGGGGTAAGGATGAGTTATATGTGTTAATTGTGAAGGGAGAATTGGAGGCATATGAGGGTGAGGGTAATAGAAGTGAGAGGTAAAAGTGTTTATGGTAAGGGGTTCTTGATGGACGCTTACCACCCGCTTTAAGAGATAATTTTTATTGTTTTAATCGACAATTGATGAATTTTTGTTCCTAAAAATTAAAGACTGTGAACATTATTATACTTGGAAATTGCAATCCATTGTAATACATCGAAATCCGAAGCTATTATGCTCTTAGAATCGCATCTTGATATCCGAGTGATGTTGCAATAGGAATAGTTATTGCTAATGTTATACGATCGCACACGCACTTTTATTACCGTTATAAATTAAACTACATATCGCATGTAAGCCACTCGACCGTTATAGTATATTTGATGCGACCCTGACGACAAAATTTTGCTCGCGAGCTCATTCTGAATTCTGCAATCATAACTGATGGGTGTGTATAGGAACACGACATGCTTTTCGTCTGCACGTACCATATCTAGCACACTTTTCTTCGTGAATTTTCGCACGTGAGGAAAAGTTTACATATTAGCTTATCTAGGAGAATTTACGATTTTCGAGTTTTCAACAATAATTCTACGAAAAATATACTGTTCCTCTTTTTATATCGAAAGCAAAGGTTTGTTCATCTTAATATTTACCACCCAGGAATCTAATTTTGTCACAAAGGAACCTTGGAAAACGGTATTGCATATCGAGGCCAGATAATCGTTTTCCTAATGATTAGCATACAGTTAGAAGGTCAGTAAATATTTGTAGAATAATCCTTTGGACTTTGGAGTATGCAATTATATGATGGAATTTATTTATCAGGAATCTTTATCGCTAAAAATGGTGAGTGGTGCCAGAAGGGCGTATGGGAGAATCTCGTCTCTATTCAAATTTAATGCTTATTAATATTGCTGCTACATCGCAATCCAGAGTTTCTATAGGCTTGCCACTTCGTGCGATGGATACAGCTTAGGATTATTTAGAGACGTGTGAGAATGTGGGGTCAGAATTATTGGGGGCTCTTCTCTACGATGCTGTCACTCATTAGCTAATTCGTGGACGCATAAATGGTCGTTGCACTTAATTAAGGCCAATACTTTTTAGAACACGATTTCGGAACAAAAAATACGTGTCAATCGTTTGGTTCACTAAAATTATTAATCTTAAAAAGAATGTTTAACAAAACAGTGCAACTTTCAACCAACTAGTATAATTTCCAATAAAAAAGATTAAAGCTTAACGAAAAATATAATAGTTGATATTTCAACCAGGAAATATTTTTATTTTGAATAAATAACAATCGTATTCGACCAGATGATCACTCAACCAAAATGCTAATAGTTGCAATTTAACTGAAAAAAGATTTCAATTTTAGACAAAAAGCAGTTAAATTCAAGCAAATAATACGAATTTTCTTTAAAAAACGAATTTTTATCCTGAAATCATTAATTTTTAACAAAAAAGTTCATTTTTAAACAAATGATGGAATTTAAAAATAAAAACGATCAATTTTGTACCAAAATGGGTTAGTTATATACGCAGTTGAAAAAAGTGGTTTTTCAATTCAGAAAAAGAATTTTCTACCAAAAAAGAAGTTTTTACAACAAAATACATAAAGTTGTAGAACAGTTGTTGAATTTTCAACTAAAAAAGATAAAGTTTAACTAATATTGTAATATTTAATATTTCACTGAAGAAAAATAATATTTAACTAACTAATTTTCTAGTAGAATAGACGATATTATAACAAAATACATCAATTTTCTATCCAATTTTTCTAACTAAAACCTATGAATTTTCAACCAATAACGGATTAGTTAAATCTTTAGGGAAGAAAGTTAATTTTCAACCATAAAAGAACGAATTTTTAAGATAATAGTTTAATCTGCAAATAATAAAATTAATACTTAACAAAGTAGTTCAACTTTCAACTAAGTAGTTGAATTTTTAACCAAAAAATATGAATTCTTAATGAAAAAGTTAATAGTTGATTTTACAATTAAAAAAGATCAATTTTACCCCAAGAACTTCAAATAGTTAAATTTGCAGCTAAGAAAACTCATTTTCAAACTAGAAAAAAAAGGAATTTTCAATGAAATAATTAAATCTTGAACCAAATAACAGAATTTTTTACCAAAAGAGCTGAATTCTGATCTAGCAATATGTTAGTAGATATTTCAATTAAAAAGAATTAAGTATCGAAAAAAAATAGTTGGCCTTTATTATTTGTTTTTATTAATTCAGTTTGCATTTAAGTGAAAACCCAGAAAAGGGAAAGGTTTCTTAAAAACAGGGAAAAAAGAGGAATGCCTTTAAAAATGGTAAAAAGGGGGAATAGGGGAAAGAATGTGAGGTTCGCATGTTTTACTTCTAAAATCAAATTTCTATTTTTCATGTGTGATGTCACATTCTGCGTTAACCCATACATCGAAAATCACCTGAAGTCCCCCTGTAAGTGTAACCTAGTATTTAATCGGGCCCATATAAGTTTAAAAAAAATTTTAATTGGAGCTAGGAATAGCTCCAATTCACCCAGAATATTTTAACGTTGCATATGTTTTTGGAACCCTTTATCTCTTCAATTAAAAATACTTAAAAATTTTCTATCGAAACAACGTGAATCATTTGGAACTCCTGATTGTGATTTACTGGAGATTTTATTATAACTGTCACGTTCGTCTTTGTAAAGAAGCGAGAAACAATTGTCATGATATCCGGATAACTTGAACGCGCCTTTGTACTTTAACTAAACACGAAAAGTGTCACATTGAAGATTGTTTATCCGACATGTGAGAAAAATCCGATTGATGTCAGTCACTTTTATTCAGTACAACTAGGAAGTACAATCTTCGATTTAAACAAATCTACCTGCAGCGCGGGCACATTCCCATGGCGCGCGGCTTGCTTCGCTTGCAAGTTTGAGCGCGCCTGCCGCGTGCGACTTGTGGTTCACGCGCCTTGCGCTCGATAATGTATTTACTTCGCGGAGCGCGTTCGTCTTTGTACTTCCCCCAAATTTGAATCACTGCGTGTAAAAAGGGCCTTAAGTCCACTTTTACCCTAAAGTGAGATAAGCATTGACGTCATCAAATTGAGTGAAAACCACTTCAAAATTTTGTTTTATACAAAAAGAGACCTAAGTCCAGGACTTAAGTCCCTTTTTACCCGAATCGTAAGAAATACAATATTAAAAGTTCTTATGACGTGTGCAATTACGTTTGCAAAGTACTACTGTATTACTAGTATCTATATAATTAATTTTGCAATAAATATAGTACCATATTAAAATCATATTGATAAGAAAATTAAAATTTTCACACCACTGATTATTTACCTTAAAATTCCTAAAGCTGCAAGTATGTCAATATTTACAATAAATTGATGTATAATAGCGTAGGCATTATCAGTATAGAGCTTAAAGCATTAATACCGATCCAAAGAATTATTAGAATAAATGTGTGATTTTATAAAATTCGTGCAAAAAGAGACCTAAGTCCACTGATTATAATTAATTATTTAAGAGTATACAGAAATATTAAAGCTAAACTAATGATGGTATATCATTTCTTACATTATTCTGTATCTGCGTACAAAATTTCAGGAAAATCGGCGGAACGTACGAGAAGTAATAAGGTTTTTTTCGTTTCCTGAAAAATTATTTTTTTCACTGAGGGCCTTTTTGCATGAAGCGATTCATTTGTGCGAAATAACCTTTTAATGGTTCAGTTTAGGACACTTGCAAAACATATCAAAGGCCAGTCTAATCTGTCAATTTTTTCAGAAAATTATCGTGCTGACAAATAAAAAATCTGCAGACACAGTGACTCAAACACATAGACACATAGCGAGACATGCACATATCGCGTACATATCTCGTAAAAGGCTGGATTCCATGTATGGTATAAGTGTGACGTAAGTTAAGTAATAAATGAATTATAAGAGGCAATTAGCAAACGTGAACAATAAAATGGAACCAGTAGCGTGTCATCCACGCCGCATTTTTGAACGGAGAATCCGTTCCGAATCGTTGACAATAAAAACTGACAACCTTGTCATATTTATCT
Source organism: Belonocnema kinseyi (assembly GCF_010883055.1). Taxonomy (NCBI): domain Eukaryota; kingdom Metazoa; phylum Arthropoda; class Insecta; order Hymenoptera; family Cynipidae; genus Belonocnema; species Belonocnema kinseyi. Next base: position 88,238,221 of record NC_046660.1, read on the forward strand.
CAATGCATTTTCACTTTCCTGATTAATGCTAATTGGTCGGCGGATAATACGAAGTCTTTAATGTCATAAACTCAATTATACTTTAGATAAATGTCACATAAGGTTTGAAGACACGCACCATTGTTAACCCTTAATTTGATTTAGCCTCTTTATTATTTTGGCTGACAAACACGATTTTTTGGCACTTTGATAAGATTTACGTTATATTACTCTTCAATTATCAAAACCGACTTTTTTGTACTTTATTCGATTGTCTAATTAGTTAAAGTTCTTTGCGAACCGAGAATAAAATGCATCCGAGAATAAAACAACTTTACTTCCGTGGTGCATACGATACTTTATCTGAAAATGGCAGAATAAGAGCTCTTTTTCTGGAAAACGGCGCTTGATAGTACCGCATACGCACGCGTGTGGGGTGACATTAGAAGTCTAAAATCCACTTCGCAGTTAAACTTAGGTTTAAAATGAATTCCTCTTACTCTTTTCTTTCACTTTTGTTTCACTTCTCACTCACTTCTTCCTCCTTGCTGTCACTTAACTTGCCGCTCGTCGCAGTACAATAAAGTGCTATTTTACTGCCGCTGCGCGGGCAGATTAAGTGGCCTTGTTATGCCTATTTAAGATAAATAATATTAATAATAAACCGAAATACTAAAACTCTACATTTTTTAAACTTTAGTTTAGCTTTATTAAACTTTAGCTTTGTGTAATATTCTTTTGTTTAATAACTCAGTTTAAGCCTTTTTTGACTAAAAAAAATTATGTGTCTTAATTTTGAGTTAATATCTGAGTCAAAATGTGTTCAGGTTTTTTGTGTGAAATTTTAAACGTCCAAACTGCAACAATCAATTAAAAATGAACCTAAAATTTAACTTGTAACAACTTAAATGATTCTATAGTTTGTTTAATCCTCTTTGATTTGAAATAAGAGTTTCAACATTTAAAAAAGTTTCAAAAGACGAATTATCTCGTTAAATTGCAAGTAAACAAGCTTTGTAATTCCCCTAAATGATGCTTCGAAATTGTTATAAAAAGAGACGCTGTAATTTAAGTTAGAAGAGAGGTTAATCTTACAGCAGGTGAATAAGTAGTGCGCAAAATAGCAATTGTGGTAAGTTGCCAATTATCCTCCAGGGTGCAGTAGAGGTCTCTCGTTTTAAACAATCTATTCTCAGCAGAGAAATTACCACAATGAAAGATCTGCAATTAGAAACGATTATACCTAAATAACAATTTTATCTGCATACGCACTTCAGAAATACATAATATAATATCTGATATGATAGAAACGCCATTTATTACATTATTCCGCAGACTTCCATTAACTACTAATCAACTTATAGCTAAAACTATGACCAAGAATTGATAGTCCATTGTTTATTCACATAAAATCTGCAAAGTCAAATCAACTTTAATAATTGGAACCTAATTTATTTGGTTAGCTTTTATTCATTAATTCAAAAGCATTGAAATGGCGGTAAAAAATGAGTACTTTTATAACAGTATTATTACAAGAACATTTTTGCAGAATATGCCCTTGAGTAAAAACTCGGCTGTGTAACATAGAGGAATACATTAGCGTTTAGAGCAATAAAATTCTAATTCTGGTGCAATGGAAATCCAGGAAGTAAAAGACGCATTCTGCCGCAATTTATGTTCGATTTTCTATTTTCTGTCATAATGAGACTTGAAGAAACTACGATTCTAGAGTTTTATAATAGTGTGTTTATATGTATCATATGAAGGCTTATTTTTTGAGTCTACTTCACGTAATATAAAAGGGATAAGAAAACACAATGAACGAAAGCTGTTATGCAAATAATAATTGATGATTCACACAGACTGAGTAAGAGAAATATCTTGTCAATTAATTTACAATGAAAAGCGTGAAGGAATTTCGAATTTCAATTGTGTGGTAAGTCAGAGAGTAAGAAATAATTTATATCCTTGTCTTGTCTGGATGACAAACTCAGTTTTCATTACCACTACTTGTTTACGTAAGAAATAGTTTAAATACTATAGATGTTTAAAATTCCCTAGTGGGACAATAGTTGGATAAATTTACGCCTTCTTTTCTATATAAATCATGAAACTGTAAAGAAGCTTCAATGTACCAAAAACATAGAAATTATCAATAAAGTTAATGAAAAACTGAATATGCTGTCGAGTAGCATTGAAAGTATTTAATAATTTTTCCATTGAAGAAAGTAACCTCAGGTCTTCACATATATCACAGTTCAAGATCACGCAATTGTGCGGTTTACTTAAGCTTCGAAATATTAAAGTGCCCTGGCATTAACGAAGTGTTACACGAATATACTTTGCAAATTTTATGATGCTGATTGTGAGTTACACAGTTCATGCAATGTTCTATTATACTTAAAAAAAAACTAAAAAAATTTTTGCATAAAATAATTACTTGATCTAAAAATTAACTTTATTATTATAAAGATAAAATGATAAGCATATAATCTAATTTAAAATGGAAAACAAATCATTATTTGTCAATTAAAAAATGTTTTTAACTTTCAGGCAGTATTATTGCTGGCATACTCATGACCCAGTGCAGATCATAATTATTATCATTAGGGACTTTGCCAGTACTTTAGTGCTACTATGATTTCGAAATGTAAAATTGCGCATTTTATAAAATTTTATTTTAGTTTTGTCTTATTTTGGTATGCTTTTAATTTTAAATATCACAATTCTGAACGTATTTTAAAAAACGATATCCTTAAATACTGAGGTCAGCGGTCCGAGGTTCAATCCCTGAGCCGTTACCTCTGAACATTTTTCTATGTACCTTTACCGAGGTTCTGGTAGTTCGGAACCCACCTTAAACTGTAGGTACCCCCATCTCGTACTTGACTGCAACCCAGTCCGTCAATGATGGGGTAAAAACCAGACTCTGTCCAATATGTTAGGGCAGACTGCTCTCACCAGATCACTTGATTGCATTATAAAAATGCGTCCGTGACAGATGACATATACCGGGACAGCCCCGTGCAAAATAATCAAATAAAATCCAGCTCTAAACCAAAAAATTCCTTCGACTTATTGGGCAGTAACCATCTCAAGCCTGTGACAACATAAATAATAAAAATATAATAAACTAATAAATAATAAATGAATAATAATAAATAAATAATAAAATAATAATAATGCATTTTTCTTTCCAAGGATAAAGTACAATTTGGGCTCACCGAAAATATTTGCTCTACGCTCCCCGAATTTTGGTGAACCTAGACACGGCCTTATGTTACAGTACTTCAAACAAAATAAGGAAAATTTTTTCAATAATTGATAATAATTTGAAGAAATATCGATGCTGATGGGAAGTAAAAGAACTATCTCTACGCTGAAATACTAAAATTTAAAATGATTTCTTTATTATTATATTAAAAAATGACAATTTGAATAAATCCTGTTACACGCCCTTCAATTGAAGTTTGACATCGTTCAATTTATTGTGAACGATTTGAAGTCATGAATTTAATTATTAGTGGGGGATTCTCGCTTTTGTAGCGTCCAAGGACCCCATGTAGAAAATTATCGGGGCACACTTGCATCAAGTTAGGAGATTGTCTACAGACCGCCTAATCTGGACAGTATATTTTAACCCTAATCGGATGCTGGCTGGTCCTTCAGGATCAAACCAATTTCAAAGTATAAATTCCAAATATTTTTTTGAAAATTTCCAACAAAAGCCAGGGAGCTTAAGAAAACCAAAAATGAAAAGTGAACATTAAAAAATGCATGTTTTCCTAATCATCTGGTCAGTCCTATGTTGTGTGCTGGCTAGCTCATTAGAACCAAAAATTTGTCTAACTGTTGAATAAAAAGATTTTTTTGCATTTTCCTAAAAATATTTAGGGTGCTTGGTATTATAAAGAATGAAAAATGTACAATTAAAGCATAGATTTTTTTCTTATCGGAAGTCTTTGAAATAGTTTTCAACGTCAACCTTACGACTGACTAACGCTAGATTAGTTTGTCCATGAAATAGTTTTTATCGTCATCCATCTGAAACAGATTTTCAAAAGACTGACTGACTAGCACTAAATTAGCTTTTCCACACTAGCGTTTGACCATACATAAATGATTTACTTCTACTCACCGCGATAATAGCCCGTCTTGACAGCGCCACATTAGCGGTCAGGACAGTTTATCCTAGTCCGCATAGTTTCCTGATAATTTTCTACACGGGACCCGCATAAAATGTATGGAAAAGGCCTTAGTCCAAGTTTAGTTCGATTTTCTGATCCTTCTTATGATGCTTATTAAAAGATGTAATGATACCATTTCAAGGAAAGGCTTTTTCCATGCACTTTGTGCAGGGTCCTTTAATACTAAAAATTTTTTGAACTGTGCAATTTAAAACTTTGTCAATTTTTTTGTTACTTTAAACTTTATTAAAATTAAAACGTTTCTTATTCTTAATTGCTTATTACTTAATACTTATAAATTTTAAAATTTTTTTATATTTAAAAAAAGGCTTTGTAGCCTCTGTACATTCTAGCGGAAGGTATTTTAACATAAAAAACCATATAAAGTTAGAAAAAAATGTCATCGATCCTAACTGATTGTGATTTTAAAAAAAATTCGATTCAAGGATCATTATATACAGTCTGTCAAGTTAAAGCGTGGGTGGCTTTACTCGCAGTCGGTAAGGTGTATCGACATGATTTTGGTGTCAAAATATTAAGAAGAGCTCCC
>NC_046660.1:88243036-88250548 GCF_010883055.1 Belonocnema kinseyi
AGAGGGAGCTCTTCTTAATATTTTGACACCAAAATCATGTCGATACACCTTACCGACTGCGAGTAAAGCCACCCACGCTTTAACTTGACAGACTGTATTCGAATTAGCTGTGTGACTTCATGAGTTTCAGGTGTCATCCAGCTTCGAAACTTCACGTAGAAATTTTTGGTTATAAAGAAATACGTAGAAATGAAATAAGTTTAAATCTAAGTTTGAAGCAATTGTAAAAGTTTAGAAACTGCTTCCGCTATTAATTGCACTTATTTTAATTTCAAATAAGCCCTTATATTCCGTTTCATCTTAAGGTAAACTGTTTAATTAATTATAAATATTAAACCCATCTCAACATTAGTTCGATACATTAGCGCGGCATAGTCATAGTTCCGACATTCTTAATTCAGCTATATAATATCTATATTTTTATAGTTTATATATTTAATTCATTAATAATGATAATAGCAATAAATCCTGATGCGAATCTTTGCTTTGAACGCCCCAATGGGAAAGTGACTACTGGTGCAGTACTGCGCCAGCACTGGCAGCGTCGGCGCAATACTGACCGCCAGTACTGGCGCAGTGCTGCCAGGACCTTGGGATGATTGCTTTGTTCGGTACTGGCTTTCAGTACTGCACCAGTGCTGGTGGGAAGTACTGGCGCAGTACTAGAGATGAAGATTAGACAGAGTTAAGCCGACGCTCGTTTAAATTTATATCAAGAAAAGGCCTCCATAAGATGTGTGAACTATAATATCGCTTGAAGGATTGATTAGCTTTATTTTGCGTATAAATTTCTATACACTTATTACGAATCCAACAAAAATGACGGTGGCTTATCGTTAAGTAAAACTCAACTCAGATACGATTGAACCTTTTAAATTGTATCTCGCAAACCAAGAAAGATTTTTACGTTTTTTCGGCTTAAATTAAAGATATTATTTTAAGCTTTATGTCATATAATTTTCAGATTTTTGCAACAATTTTTCTAGGTCATGCTGAAAGTGCGAGTCGAAAAAATTAAAAAATTTTGTTTCGTTTCGTTGTGTAGATATGAATATTAATTTTGCACTTGAGTAGTCAGGTGAAAAGGCGATTTGACTCCCCATCAGCAGAATTATATTTGCCACCCCTCATAGTTGACGAAGGGGAAATTTTGTATTTATGGATGGCGGCGTTCATTTCAACATAGTATGGGCATATTTAGATTTTCTTCATGCCTAGAGGCATTATAAAATTCCACTGCTATCTACCACCAACCCTCGGTGATTTAGAATTCGTATTAAATATGTATTTATTCGTGTTGCTAATATGTACGTATATCTGTGAAAAATAATAACCTCTTTATTGCATACATCATTATAATGAACATTATTAATTTTTAATTGAAAATTCGTATTTTTTTGTACAAGTGTAATGTTTTTTTGATGAAAGACGCAACTGTCTGACTAAGAAATAACATGTCAAATAACATTTTCAAATTCAAAATTCAACTGTTTTGTAGAAATTTCATATTGGCGTCTCGAAAATTCAATAATTCGTTAGAAAACTAAACTATTTCGTCGTAAGTTGAACTACTTTGTTAAAAATTTAGTTTTTTTATTTGAAGATTTATGATTTGAGTTGAAATTTTATGTCTTTAAATGAAAATTTAACTACTTTGTTGAAAATTCGTTGTTTTTGTCGAAAACTAATTTTTTAAGTGAAAACGTAACTATTCCATTTTTGGTTGAAAGTGCATCTCCTTGTTTAAAAATTGTACTTCTCTGATAAAAGTAAGTTTTTTTTGCTTATTAAAAATTAATGCTTTAACTGAAAATTATCTACTTTGTTGGAAATTCAACTGTTTTGTAGAAAAATTGTCTTATTGGCTTAAAAATTTAACTATTTTGTAAAAAATTAGTTTTCTTTTCTTTGTGGAAAATTAAATAATTTGGTTTAAAATTAAACTTTTTACAGTTGAACAAGAATCGAACTTTTGAGAACAGCACAAAGAACTGAACTCTAGAGAACGACAACAAAAGGATACGTTTTTTATTATATATTGCAATTGAAGCTTCCTTGATTTTATTTTCATCATTTTTAAACGGATTGGCAGTTAAACAAATAGTATATAAAATATAGAATATAAAAAAGATGGATGAATAACAAAGAAAACAGAGCGAGGTGGTTTGGTTGCCTCTGTTCTTTTTTGCTTGCTCTTTTTTCAATTGCCATATTACCGTCTCTAATGAACCAATTACAATGTTATTTAGAAATATAATATTTATCTCATTTTAATACCTTTTGTGCAATTATGTTACCCAAGTCAATTTTCTTGAGTATATGTTTATAAAAAACTGTTTTTAACATGCTTCTCTTGAAGCTTTCTTCTGCAATTTTGTTACACAATTTTACTTTTTAAAGTTTATTTTTTGCTTTAAATATACTTTCAAATAAAAAAATAAACTGTTTTGTAGAAACCCCGTCTTTCTAGATAGAATTTTTTGTATTATTATATTATTATGTATGTATTCTGTATTATATTATATATTTTGGTAGAAAATTAAATGCAGTGAACCCTAGAAATAGGGCCCCCTGATGTAGTTCTTCCGAGAATTCATTCTGCACCTCAAGTAGGAATAAAAAGGAGCTGCGCGGGGTGAGCGTCCGTCGCTCAGGCGTGAACAAAAGCGCTTTCTAGGAAACGGCCCTCTATCTGGGTAATTCCCCACCACCTCCAGCCCCCAAAACCGGCCCAGTCTCAGAGTTTCACTGTGTTTGTTGAAAATTCATATTCAACTATTTTCATATTGAACTATTTTGTCAAAAATTCGTGTTTTTTTATTCAATTGAACTGTTTTTGATTTAAGAAGAAAATGGTTTCTTTGTTAAAATATCAAATACAGTTATCAACTAAATTATCAACTGAGAATTCATCTTTTGTGGTTCACAAATCAACTACATTTTTGTAAGTTGAACTTCTTTGTTAATTCATTAGAAATATTAATGACTAAAATCACACAAGAAATTTAGTCGAGAAACATTACTTAATATGGGGAGGGGGGGAGGGGTCAAAACTTACGGCCCTTTGTATCTAAAGTATATTTTTATATAGTTAGGTTCTAACGAAGCTTAATGTTGTTAAAAGTATCAAAATAAATCTTTCATTTACATTTACATTTAGGTGTATAGTTGGTTCTAAAACGAAGATTACTTGAAAGAACACATAACAGATGAATATACGCAGAGCACACATATCATAGAATTTCCTATCGCATTTCTGTGCTAATGGCACTACTTTTACTTAGAATCCATTATGCGCTACAAATGCTCCTACTTCTTCAAAAAATAAAATAAAAATGACAGTAATTCTTGCGTAAACTGAATATCTATTACTCTTTGTATTTGCTTACATTTACTTTTAATTGCTTACGAACGACATCAAATTCTATGAAAAGCACATACACTTGTACTTTCTGAACCTTGGGAAAATAAGTGTCGAATGCTCTACTCCAGAAAACCAATTTCATTGAGTATTGAGTCAATAAAAAGGAATCCTTGGCCGAGAAATTGATTGATTCAATGTGGGATTTATATACTTACCGGATTATTGCCACCAAACCACTTCGCTACTTACTATAACTTAATTTTTGGTTTTATATTAAAATCTGCTTTGCATACCTTTAATGATTTTTACATAATTAATTGTAGAAGTAGAAGTGGTCATTATTTATCTATTGTATCAGCTATTGTACTTCCGCAGTTGTTAATCACGGAAAATTATTTATTCAAATTTATTCCTTGATCACTGCTGTTATGTATGGAAAATACCAGAAATTCTTGCGTCTCGTTTTTATCCTTCAAAACTCAATTTTCGCCTCTATGTATGTAACGGTTTCAGTCCTAATATTGTTTGCTATCGTATGAAACATTTACGCATATTATGTAAAAGGGAAGTGAACATACTCAGTGGCACACTTATTATTAGAGTCCTTGAATGACACATAAATCCGCTGATTTCTATTTTTAATGTCTTATTATGATATCTAGTATTTTATTATTATGTCCTGATGAGATCAAGACTTTTTTTGTACACAGTTACGAAAGTACAATTTTCGTTGAATTGGTTTCGTTTTATCAGAGGTCTCAGGGTCGTTTAAATCAGGATTCTTCGGACCATAACTGAATTAAATAGAGTTTTATCCTTGTATAATTATTTAATCCTAGTTTTTTATGTTTGACATTTTACGCGTTATTTATACTCGTCTTCGCCTATGGTTATCCTCAATAAAATTATGAAATATTCTTCTAAATAGTCTATGGTGTTCTGAAATTTTATCAACTTTTCTGGAATGTTCCAAGTATTATGAAATTTTGAGCACTGTTCTAGAATTATTCAGTTATTTTATAATTTTTTGAAATATGATACACTAGTTTTCCGAAAAAAATAAATTCTGTATTCTTTTCAATTTGGTCAAAATTACCCATACCCTCGTTCTTTTGAAATTAACATGGGGTTTTAAATGGGAAAAGCTCGTTTTTCGATAAAATGGAAAATAGAAGTGCGTTTTACTACATTTTTGTTAATAAAAATGTATTTGCCTGTATAGGAATGTTTAAGGAATAATTTCCACGCAATGAATTTTAATTTTGACACCTTCAATTCCTTTGTTTTATGAAAAATTCATGCTAAAGACGGTATTTTTTAAATTTTTTCTACATTGATTATTTTTATTCGGTAAATGACAAGTTTTTAAGTATTTTTCAACTAATTTTGAATTGCAAGGAACATAAACTAGGAGATCCAAAAAAACTGAACTTTTCAAACAACTATTACTCTTAACATTCGTTAATTGTGTCATTAACTGCAGAAAGTAATACATTTTCACGATTTACAGAGGAAAAGTGTTTTAAACAATTGGAATTTTTTAAAATAATTACTAATTATGTTAAAGTAGTAATATTACTTTTGAAATTCAAAACATTTATCATTTATCTCGCATAATATAATAACTTTTTACTTGTCATTTGTTAAATAAAGATAATTCATTGACAAAAATATGTATTACTTGGAAATTCCTCAAGAGGTCAATAAACTTTAATTTACAAAAAGTTAATAAAATGAACTTTTTTCCATATATTTTTTCGAGAACGATGCTGCTTCCATTGAAAACCCCATGTTAATTGCAAAGGCCCCGGGCCACGGGTTAATGTTAAACAATTAGAAAAAAGTACGGAGTTTATTTTCCGGGAAAAGAACGTTTTAGCAGCGTATATAAGCCGTTTTGAATTAGCGGTATACTTATCGCTGACCCAGAGATTTAGAGAGTGTGGTTTTTTTCGAATATTCCAGAATTGTATCGAACATTATTTGTTCCTAGAATTCTCTACAAATTTGGGAATATTCTAGAATAATTTGGATTCTGGAATCGTCTAAATTGTTCTAAAATAGAATGTCGAGTCTTGTGAAAAACTCTGGAATATTCTGGAATTTTCTAGGTTTACTTTGAATGATATAAGTTAACATTTGACAAATATACTATATTTTTGCAGAATGTGTTTGTAAGATTTAAATAATTATATACGCAATAAGTTTGAAATAAAAACGTTAAACATTAAAAAACATTATATGTGAAATCGCTGAATTTACAAAATTTGTATTTAAAGCCGCACACTTTCTTCAAATTCAATTAAGAAATATCCTATTTTAAACTTTTTTTAAAATTATTGTACGAATCGGTTTAGTTTTAAGCAGTAAAAATTTTGCATGCGAATTATTCGCATTGATATTAATTTTGTAATGCTTGTAAATTGCTTTCAAGATTATCAAACTTTTGCAATTCGAATTTCTTTTCTTTTCAATAGTTGAAATTCGAATTAATGGATTTAATTTAATGACAGAAAAATCATCAGAAAAAATGACAAACCTGTTATTCTTCTCATACCACTTTTTTCCTGTTATTTTTCTGTGGCCGCAAAAAAGTAGAGAAAAAAAACAACAAGTCTGTCATTTCTTTTTGATACTTTAATGTTAAAATTAGTCAATTTAATTTAGAATACGGTTCAAGTTGTAAATGCGAAACAGTCATTTTGGTATTCCTACACACTTTTTATTTTGAAACTATAAAATGAATTGAAAGTTGCTAACGAAAGTATTTAATTCTACAGGCTAGAATCTATATAGGATTATTTAAGATTAATTTTATTTCAATTAATGTTGAGTCCTCAATTTAGCTAAGATGGTTTTAAAATCTGCCTTACTTATATTATTTCTACATCATCAACCTATCCTAATTTAATATTACATATCCCAAACGTTATTTCGAAAGCTAAAAGCTCTTTATGATGCCCTACTTTTGGGTTCCCTTAACATTCAGTAATGTATCTCCTGATGTTATTTGTTAGCTATACTAAGTGAATTCCAGGTCGTTATTGAAATTTCTCTTCGTTTCAACAAAAATGTATAGATCTAAATCAACTCCTAACATTTTAATTATAGAAATCTATTTGACATTCATTGATGTTGCATAATTTGCCCTAAATGTAAGCGCTTCTTTTGAACAAATTAGTGCTTGTTCTGAAAATACTTAAAAAATTTTAAGTAAGTAGTTGCTAGTATAAGTATCTAATGCAGCTGATGAAATAATTGTAAAGGCAATTATTGAACTAGTAATATGGATAATTGATTTGTCGATAAATTAACTCAAGTAAAAGGCACGTGTATGTTCGTAAAAGTAGAAAATACATTAGCCAGAAAGGCGAGGGTTATAAGAATAAATGACAATTCCAGCGCATCCAACTTTTATGATCTGATGATTGAAGACTATACTTGAGTAGACTAGTTACTAGGGACATAGTTTTCTTTGCGAGGGCACTCTTCTGACTCATTTTCTTTATTTCTCTCTCTCTCTCTCTCTTTATCCTTATCTTTCACAGTTTCTCTCTTCTGTGCATGAACCAGACACTGGTTCTACACTTTCTTCAGTCTCTGTGTATTTATTTCCTTCAGCCACTTCGCAGTTAGCTTTGACGTCTATTTTGAGAGCGAAGCGGTTTAGTAGGGCACTGGGAAACGGAAGACAAGTTAGTAGAGGGTGCGCCTTTGTCTATAACCCATTCAGGTTTGTTGACGTGGAAATGAGGTTGGCTCAAAAGTAACATGCAACACATGCAACCCTTCTTTTTCTTCGAGTAAACTGTTTTATTGGTATTTTTTGCAACTAAATTTGTTTGCTGCTCCAGCAGCATTGTGCACACCGATCTCCACGAAGGAAAATCTTTCAAGAAAATGGATCTAAAATCTGGCGTCCTCGGATGTTTCTCTATTGTTTTTAGGTTGAAAAATCACAAAACGCGAGACTAGCTGCTTCTTTTCTTAAACTAAGCTAATTTTTATAAAGAAAGTTTTATAACATATGTGAAAACAAACTTTTATCAAATCTTCGTATGTAATTAAAATTTGTAGATCCTTTTTAGCAAAAAGATTTTGTCTGGCAACACTTTTTCATAGCTTACATGGTTTGTACGGAAAATGGA
>NC_046660.1:88250648-88258205 GCF_010883055.1 Belonocnema kinseyi
TCACATATATGTGTAACTGTAGGGAGGGACACGTAAAAAAGCTATAAACACTGACTAGTTTATTACAAAAAGATATGCCTAACTGTAATTTCTTAAAACTTTGTGGACAAAGGAAGTGGGCCACCATCTGTGCTGTATAATCCCTTTAAAGGATTTTAAAATGGTCTAGAAACATCGCGGGTAAAAATATTTGGTCGTCTTGGTTTTGTTTATAAAATTTACTCAATTTATCGAGTAAATTTCGAGGCACACATATATATTGAAACCTATTTCTAAATCGCTCATATAATATAATAATTGACAATTTTATTTTTTCATTTTATATGGATATATAAAGATAGTACGCTATGCCTAGAGTAATTTTCATAGTTTGAGTATCATTTGCATTATCACATCCGGCAGTTGAATTTAATCATAGAATTTGATTGATTGATGTATGTACGCATGCACCTGTCTGAGTCTTTAATCCGGCATGCACACTTAATCAGTGGACCACGATAAGGTAGCCAGTAGTCACGAATAACGCGAGGGAGCGGCATAACTGATGTGAGATAGACAGATAGACCTGGAATTATTTCCTGTGCTGCTGAAGAAACAATAGTCACGTTGACTGGAATGCTACTTTTACGATTTTAGTTCGATTTCCCGTTATAAGGGCTACCCGGCTAGTGACTATAAAATTAATAAAACTAAATGAAGGTTGCTTCGTCATCACACCGTTAACAAACGCACGAAGTCCAATGTAAGTTTCTCGGCATTCTTGAAGCGAAATTTAGGAAGAGCTAATGTGATTATGTCGATTCCGAAGCTGTGGTAATTAGGTTCAGATTCAAGATATCAAAGACTTATGAGTAGGGTGTTTCCGACTTTGGCTATCTACTGATAGGAAAAGTATATTTATGTTGATTAACTTTCTCCTACTCTATTCTGAGAAATTTATTTTCAAAATCTTCAATTTATAAAAGTATATTGGTTTTAAATTATTAATAATAATAATATATTTCAACACTAAAAACAGGAGTTCTCTTTTTGACGGCATAATTTTTTGCGTGTTATGTTTTTAATCGAATACGTGCAACATAAAAACAACTTATATGTTTATAACTTTTTTTTACGTTCTCCATGTTCCACTGTAACTTTTGGTAGAAAATAGGGATGAGTAGGAAGACACGACTACTTTTTCAGTAGGCTTTCTTTTAATCATGCAAAATTAGTACCATAACCCATTTCCAGCAATCTTTCTTTTCATTGTGTGAAAAGTGAAAATACAATTGTACCCCATTTCAGTAGTAAAAAAATGAAAAGAACATTTATTCTGCACTTACGTATATTATGCACTTAAATGCATGAAATAATAAATTTCTTGGAAGAAATGTCAATTTCGCTATAGACATCAAAGAATCACTCTAAAACAGAAACAAAGATTTTTATTTTTTTATTATTATACGATTAAGCCATATCCCTTTCGGGATAAGAGTTGTTGGACAATTCATGTATTTTGTTGAGCATATATCTTTTTGGTAGAAACTTAATCTTCTTGGTTGAAAATTCAACTATTTAGTTCAAACTTTAATTTTATTATCGAAAGCTCGCCTTTTCGCCTTGAAAATTTAACATTTTGGACGATTTTTTTTCCTTTGGTGACAAGAAACTCTTTCTTGGTTGAAAATTCAACTCTTGTTGCGTTTAAATTTAAATCTTTCTTTGATTAAAATATAAATTATTACATTGTTTGTTGAGAATTTATCTTTTTTGGTTGAAATTTCAACTACTTACTTGAAATGTTAGTAATAAAATTGATCATTCATTAAATTTCAGAATAAGATTTTACAATTAGAACTATTTATCTTGAAAGTAAAGTTATATGTGAGGTTATTTATCATTTAAAAGCATCGAAACTTTTCACCTTTTTTAATATTTGATCATATTTATAGGTTTTAAGTTTTAACTATGATTATTTGATTGAATCTACTAATCTACTAACCAACTCTTAAAAGGGGTTATTTCTTTGAATGAATAATTAACTCTTCACTGATTGTCAGTTACCGGTTTCCAGCTATTTCAATCAGTGAAATCTCACTAACAATCAGTGACATTTCACTGATTCAAATTTAGAGTGTGATATTTTCCAAAATTGTTTTTAAGATAAATATTTTAAAAGAAATTAAATTATAAACACTTAGAAAAAATGATAAACTAAAATACCTCCATAAAAAATTGGTGAAAATTTAATTCTTCTCTTATTTTTTTTATTAATTTTTAAAGTTCTTTAACTATTTTTGTACTATATAGATCTACTTGGAAAAGTATTTTAAAAGAGTTAGAAAGGATTGAAAATAGACAGAAAATAAAAAAGCTGTAAAATGAAAATTGATGTTTTTATTTCTCCAATAATTTTCTTTGCAGAAATTGGACATTAATCCCATTTCTATCTTTATTGGTTATATTTCTATCAAACATGTAAAAGCAGTGAGGGGTGATAGAATAAACGCTCCCTTTAGAAAACGGAAATAACAATATTGTATGTACCATTGTACTTACATTTGATGTTTAACAACTTTATTCAGCGCGAATGCTTTTCTTCGCCCCTCCACATAATGGGCCCTATAATTTATTACCATTTCTGTGGATCATAACTTCTACCACCAATGATACTCTTGATCCAAAACTTTACTTTAAATAAATTAGGATTCAATTTTCATACATTTATTTATCTAACAATTATCAATTATAAATTTCTTGAGTCAATCTTCTTTAAGAGCTTATTGCTTCTTTTTATTTGATTTTTCTATCATTCAAAATTTACGACCACTAACAAAACTTGAAATTTATACTAAATTAATTGATGAACACTTAAAACATTTAAGCAGCCTTTAGCCATTAAAAAAGCAATTTTTCTACCTCGTTGCAGTTATATGATACATATAAAAACATTTTAATTCCGAGAAAAATGAAAGAGAGCGTACGCAACTTTTCTACTGATATAGACAAAAAATGTACTTAAGTTGAGCATATTTTATCAATTTACACATTACACAAGCCCTTCAGGTCACGTAGGAACGCTTCAATCGGAACACGTGCGCTTCGCAGATGGTCAGAATATTGTCAGGAGAGGCCAGGATTTATGGAATGACACCGCGTTCCATTATCTACCCAGTGTAATAAACCCGCTGAAAGGAAAAAATCGATACAATGCACATCTATATTATACACAATAGTGTTAATCTGGTAAAGCCTAAGCATATGTTTAAAGCTCAAGAAAGTTCTATTCATTTTTTCTGATGAATCCGTTGGGAATCCCGCGGTTCTTGAATGTTGAGTCATGAGAGGTTGCAGTTTAAACTCGTTTACAGCAATTAAATTTTTGTTTCAATTTAAAACTTCACCCATTTATTAGGTTGCTTCAAAAATATCAACTTTAAAAAAGTTACGAGGCAACCTGATATTTTTTTCTAAAACATGAAAAAAGATTCCTGTATTTTGAGGTAAATCAAGTATATTTTTAGTGCTCCCCAAACGGCGTTAAAGCTTTATAGACAATATCTCTCCAATTAATAGCAATAGATATGGTTCTGAATATAAGTTTCTAAGTGTATATTAATTTTCTCTTAAATTTGAGATGATATACGAACTACAATAATTTCAGCATATAATTAATATTATGGAAAATACATCAAATACAATTTTTGGAATGCCATTTTCCTGGTTTCAATGTTTAAGGGATATTAAAACATCCCTTAAAATTGATTCAAAGACATATTCTTGCTATGTTTGCTTCCTCTGCTTATTTGAAAGTGATTTCAAACCGTAGCAGTTTGATAAAAATCGCTTGTGATTTTAGTTACGAAAAAATGATGATTTTCTATAGCATTTTTCTATTACAATATATGTAAAAATTAAAACTTTGACAATTGCTGGTCGAAAAACTGTCCATTTTTCTTAGATTTTTCTTTCATATTTTTGCTCTGAAGCTTCGAAAATACAAAAAAAAAATAGAATATTTCACAAAAATCCATTAACTATACACTTGATGCAGGGTCCTTTCAATTTATAAAAATAGCTTAACAATTTAATAAAAGACTGTGGAGATTTTCCCTTAAAATGAGCCTAAAAACTTCAAAAAATGTTAATTATTTCCAGTTATTCAAATTTTATGAAAACATCTCCACAATGTTCATACTTTAGCAACAGCTCAAATAACAGACATGTAGATAATTTCTGCGATAGTGAACAAGAATTTTTCGAGAAATTATATTTCAAATACTAAAATGCTTTAAAATTTATCTGAGTTCAAATTTTCAAGAGGATTTTTTTGTAAGTTGTCCGAAAACGTTTTTTAAAGTTGATTTGGGAAATCTGGAAATCTCCTGGAATTTTGAAATCCGACTTCAATAGCAACCCTGCTTTTAAAATATTCATTTTAGAATAAATTGCAATAGATCAAGATTATGCATACACAGCAAAAAAAAGTACTTAATTTAAGTCGAAATTTCGGCTTATTTTAAGGTGTCACAAAAAGAAGCATAGACAATCTGAAATTAAGAATGACATCTGAACATTAAATTAAGGGAATTAGATTAATGAAATTCAGGTCGGAACTATTTGGAATTCAGGGAGACATGACCTGAAATTCAGGTATGCTCGCTCTTCAATTAAGAATATATGTATACTGAAAGCTAGTATAACCTTAAGTTAATACACTATCCTAACTGAAATTAAGGGTAATATTCTATCTAAAAACCAGGAATTTCTCACGCCCTACCGACACTCATCAGCTGTTTTTATATATTAGTTATTCGTTTTAGAAAATATACAAGTTGGGTTCAAACGTGTAAGAAAATACAGAAAAAGTAGGAAAAATGGAAAAAACGGTATATTGGGGGAAGGTGCGGTCCGAAATCTTCAGACAATTGCGTTCCGTAATGTATTGAAAGGGCGCTCACGTTGCGAAGTATAAAGTTTTGCAATCATTTACACAACTTGCTTTCAGAACTGAAAATTAAAATTTAGGAGCATACTTTACTTTATTCCAGTAGAAAAATGCTGATTTCTTATTTAAGATAAGTTAGTGCTTTATTCTAGATAGTTTGCCTACTTAAATTCAGGTACTTCCTTATATTATTAATTCAAGTCAAATCTAAAATTAAGTCGAATATAACTTTAAGTATTTATTTTTACTGTGTATATAAAAGCCATACAACTGTATCAGTAAATTTTATGAAAAAAAAGTATATGGTGTGTTTTCCATATTTTTGGCCATAGTACGAGGTGTGTTCAAAAAGTAAGGAGACTTTTCAATTTTCGCGGACTATGTACATTCAAGTCTTAAATTTTTTGTTTTGTTGTGTTGGTACACTCGTAAAGATCATATGTTCACAGTTTTGACTATATAACTCGTGTTGTTTTTCTGGCAGAGATGTAAAAGGTTAGAAGGGTTTGGTGTGCTCGGCGATTTTCTTCTTTCGAAAAAAATGAAGCAAAGAGTTTGCATTAAATTTTGTGTGAAAATGGAATCCAGTGCTCTAAAACTCTTTAAATTGTTGACAGTTGCATACGGTGAGTCTACTCTGAGTAAGAAAAATGTGTATAAGTGGTACAAGCTGTTCCAAGAAGGCCGAGAGGATGTCGAAGACAAAGCTGGCCCTGGATGTCCCAGCACGTCAAAAACAGATGAAAACGTTCAAGCAGTGGAAGAAATGGTGTTGAAAAATCGCCGAATTACCATCAGAGAAGTTGCTGAAGATGTTGGCATATCGGTTGGCTCATGCCATGCTATCTTTTCGGACGGTTTGGGCATGAGACGTGTGTCAGCGAAATTTGTTCCAAAACTGCTTAATTTTCAAAGTGCTTGTGAAAGATTTTCTGACCAAAAACAGCCCCGCAGTCATGCTTCAGCCTCCATACTCACCGGATTTGGCCCCCAGTGACTTTTTTCTCTTCCCAAAACTGAAGAGACCCATGAAAGGACATCGAATTTCAACGATTGAGGAGATAAAAACTGCATCGCTGAAAGAACTCAAGGCTATACCACAAAATGATTATCAGAAGCGCTTCGATGATTGGAAAAAGTGTTGGCACAAGTGTATTATATCTGAGGGGGATTACTTTGAAGAGGACAACATAAATATAGAGGAATAAATGAATATTTTTCGAGAAAACCATAAAGTGACCTTATTTTTTGAACACACCTCGTATATTTAGATTATTGACGTTTATAAATCACCTCGAATTCACGGTTTCATTGATGATCTTCAAACTCCAATGGGTTAAATCAGATGAAATAACGAAAATTATTCGCAGTTCAAATGGCCTACTCTTTGAAGTGACCACAATGTACATAGATTCCCCTTTAGCAGTAAAAAAAAGAATTCCCTAAAAAAAAAGAAAGAAAATTCCCTCTATTTCTTGATCTTTATATTTATGTAACACGAAAATCAGCGTCCACTTAAGAAAAATGTTTTTGCAATAAGAGTTTATACTGCGAGGTGAGTCTGAAAAAGTGTAAACAATGGAAAAGTCTGAAAGGGGACTTGATTTCTCGAATGCAGTTAGTAAAAGTAAACAATTACGAAGAGACTTCACATGAGCAGTCAAAATTAGGCCATTGCGCCATATATAATGGACAACAGTAGCTTCGCATTGGCCCCACTCGATCCCGTCATAATATGCTAGCTATTAGCTTACTGTTTACATTTCACAGGTGCTGCGCCCATCCCTATATGTATAATACATACTAATATACTGCACGAGATATCTCGTGATTTTCGCGCCATTCTTCTTCGTGCAAACGCCTACACAAGCTTATCGGCATTTAATGCCCTCCTACTATAAAAAGTACACACTGAAAAAGGAATCTGGAACTAGAACAGACCCGCGATTAGTTTTCATTACGGCTCACGCTATCTGTGTACTTCAGGAATAATTCTCTCATCAATTTTTTACGATTTCATGTCTTAAAGTTGATTCAAATTTATAAAGTGCTGGAGAATGCAACTACCCTATTTCAAATTAGTAAAAAATCAATTGAAGCTGTTTGTCAAAAAGGGGCTTCACTATACTCAAATTTAGATTTCGAACAAAACCAAAAAATATGATTTCACATAAATTTTAATTATTAATCACATAGATATATTTGAAGGAGAAACTAATAAACTCTTACATATCGTGTTTAGCGAATTTTCAGGTTGACTTGTATTTAAATGTGAGATGAATTATTTCATAGAGAGTAAAAGGGACCTAACTAAGTTTCCTGTTAAGATACCCTATATATGATTTGTTTCTTTGTAAAATTTGTTAGATACTTTTAGTGGTGTTAAACCAAATTTTTTGTTTCCTTTTACGGTCCTTAGAACCGGTTTTGACTATAAAATAACTCTTATGACTTTATTTTTTTTCTCTTTATGAAAGAATTTAATATTGCTCCCAACAGTATGTTATTATTATTATTATTATTATTATTATTATTATTATTATTATTATTATTATTATTACACCATTAAGCCATTTCCCTTTCGGGGTAGGCGTGATTCACTCGGCAGGGGAAAGGAGTAGTGTGTG
>NC_046660.1:88258305-88283621 GCF_010883055.1 Belonocnema kinseyi
AATTGAGTTTTCCAACGCATCGTGTTCAACATCGCAGTTGTGGTGTCCTATAGCTTCATCTCCGAATTGTCTCCTAAAATAGTCTCTGAAAGCCTGTAGTATAGTAGTTTTGATTATTATCTCAATATGGGATTTTTTTCAAAAATATATAACTTAAGCATGAAAATGTATAATTAAACAACTTTTTTACACCTCTATTGAAAGCTTTTTGATGAATACGAATTCATAATCACTTTTCCATTTATATCCCTGCTTCTATATTTTTTGGGCACAAGAAACTACGTACGCAAATGCGAGACTTTCCTAATATAGAAGTTTGAAAAATTTGTAATTATGCATACATTTTATAACAGAAGTGCTAAAATACTAAACACTTAGAAAGTTGGATTTTTACAATATTTCTCAATTATTTAAACAATATATGCTGATTGAAATCTCACAAATGTACTTTATTCATCTTATGAGTTCATTAAAACATTTCAGACCTCTACCCATGAATGCGATGCTCGAATCTTTTGATTCGCATCTTTCCAGTTGAAAAATGTATTTAAGTTAAAATATATATCGTGTGAGTAACAAAATAACGAAGCAATTATATTTTGTACGATCTTTTCGAATTAAAAGATATATTTGAATAACAACTTGTTTAAACATTTTAAAGTAATTCCGGAGTTATTTTCTTAATGTACGGTCGCAATGGCCCCTCCGGAATAGTAAACACGAAAGATACTTTCAGTAATTTAGATTTACAAAGAGAATATTAAAATTGTGTTTCTTTATAATTATTACTAGTCATCAAAAGCGTGGCGAGGGAGTAAAAGATATCATTAAATGTGAATCAGTTAGGGATTAAAAAAGTTGAAATTACAGGTCAATTGACAATAAAAATTTAAAGTATGGCATTAAACAGAATTAAAAAATAAAATAAAAATACTGTACTTATTAACTATATTTTCTTCAAAGGGGAAAAATAGACCTTTAAAATATTAATAATATTAATATTATCTGCCAAGTATTAAAACAATAATAATTGTTTGAAAAACAGGTGGTCGTAAAAAAAATTTGTTAAACAAAAAAAGTGAATTTTTTGAAATGTATTATTATTATCGTGTATTGCACGGACATACAACTAACATTTAAAAAGATTTAAGTTTAAAATGAAAATTCTTCAAACGTTTCAAATAATTTTGCATTGCATTTAAGATATTTTACGAAACCACGAAGTAAAATTTTTTCCATAAGTCTAAAAGTAAAGTCCTTTAAAAAATGTTTAACTTTTATAAAATGATTTGAATGTAGGAAAAAATAGAACCCTATTTTAACCCGTCAAGGACCAAACGTACGTAAAATTTCCTGAACTTTTGAAATACATCATAAGAATTTCAGCATTATTTAAAATGAAATAATTATATTCGTTAATCTAAAAAAAATACGAACTTTTCATTGCATTAAATCTTTATTTTATTATTTTCTTCTAAATTTGTGAACCTAAACTTTTGAAAAGGAAAATTCTTGCATCCATGGAACATAAGCTTCAAAATCTGTAGGTTAGTTTTCCGAAATTCAATATGGCAATGTCCAACATGACATGTATTTAGGGGTTTTCAGGGCAGCTGATCACGAATCCAAAATCAGATTTTCGGAATTCAAAATACCGGATCCAACATGGCTGCCAAAAATCACTGATACATTCCGATTTTCATAAAAAAATCGCACATGGGGGATCTTGGGGCCGCTCGTGACGAATCCGTAATCAGATTTTCAAAATTCAAGATGGCATATCCAATACGGCTGCTAAAAGTTATAGAAAGATTCCGATTTTTTTAAAAATAGCGCATGGGGGTATTTTGGAGCGCTGAAGATGAATTTCTGATAATATTTTTTTCACGAGTGGGCTTAGGGTTGGAAACAAATGAAAACTAATTTCCGAGGAGTGATTCGTCATCCGCGCCCCCAAAAACCCCCAAGTTCGAAATTTTATGAAAATCGTAATTTTTCAGCAACTTTTGGCAGCCATATTGAATTCGCCATCTTGAATTTTGAAAATCTGATTTCGGATTCGTGTTCAGCCACCCCAAGAATCCCTATATGCATGTATTTATGGAAATTTATTTGAAAATATTGCTCCAATACGGAAAATCAGGAATAGCAAAAAAATTGGCTTTGAACCATCATATTCGAAATCGCCATCCTGAATTTCGGAAAACTAGACGATAGATTTTAAAACTTAGGGTCTATGGACGCAAGAATTTCACTTTTTGGAGATGTATCTACACAAATTCGAGACGAAAATAATCAAATAAAGATTTGATGCGATGAAATTTTCGTAGTTTTTTAAAAATAAACAACTATAATTATTTCAGTTTGAATCTTGTTGCAATTATGATGACGTATTTCAAAATTTCAGGAAATTTTACATTAGAATTTATTGTTTTTAAATTTGCTAACAATCGAATCGGCAGCACAAAATGTCGAGGGAAAAAGTGTTGGAAAAACGGACGTTTGGTTCTTAAAGGGTTAAACAACATTTTAAAAGAGAGTGATTGAAATTTTGGTTTTCTGTCTTTCCTGTAATGTAATTTCACTTGATCAAATGTTATTGTATATTATCACATTTTTGGTTTCATATCTTTATATTCGTGCATTTAGCGACAATACCAAGATTCTTGTTCGTTCGAAAACAATAAAAATCGATAATAAAAAATTAAACATCAGTGGACAAAACTATTTTTTCTGGTTCAAGAAGAAAAATGGATAATAAGAAAAAGGGATTTATTTCTGATATACAAAATTAGGTGAAAAAGACATAAGCTTATTTTGCTCTATACTATAATACCAAATCATGTAAGTATTCCTCTGCTCTCCCTTAATTTCGTATACGTAAGATTGATTAACGATACATGTAGGTGTAGGTTTATAAAGCAAGGAAAAATAGATTTCCATGACCTTTCTCAAACTAATATATAAAAGCTATAAGGCACTGACTAGTAGTACGGATTTTCCATAAAAATAACTGCTCATGTATTTTCCTAACGTTAGCTTTGAACAGTTCGAATCAGCAAATAAAATTATAGATCGTAATTGATCGTAATCGCAAACTTTGTCCCTTGCCCTACTTTTTTATCTTATAGATATTATCTAATTTTCTTTAAATAATGACTTGACACATTTATTTAATACATATTCTTTCCAACAAAATAATTGGACCTCATTGCAACATATTCCCATTAAAACAATAATTATACAAACACTAAAAAACTGAATGTTTCATTCTTGAGGAAAAAAATATTCGCCTACAATTACGTAACAAGAATAAAATACTTAAAATTATTATCCATTTCCAAGGACTAACAGAGAAATAATAGAATTAATGCATTAGTTTGAGGAGAATAGAATAAAGTGTAATTCAGTGACGTCAGACAATTGACGAAAGAATTTTTCTTCCAGATGGAATTAATCGACTTGCATAACTTCTTTACTTACTGACACTTCAACGATAGTCGAATGATTCATCTGGAAATAGAATTTTAAATTTAAGATAATTTTTTAATGTTAACCATTTATTATTAGTCACTATTAAGAGTGTCTTAATTGCAGCAAAGTGGTTAACGAGTAACCAGTTATAAATAATCGTATATAAAGTGATGAGTAAAGAATCATATGCAGTTTTCAATATTCTTGATTGTCTTTCTTATAAATGTATAATTCGAATAATTAATTTAAAAATGCTTTTCAACTAATTTTCACTTTTTTTAGCTTGAGCTCGCAGGATCACAATACAAAAATGGACTAAAATCCTATAGGGTATTTAGGGCTTATTCAGGGCCAATTTAATGCCCTATTGCCACATTTAATGCTCTTCGTTTAAACAAAAAAACCGGCGGTCATGCTAGCTTAACGTTAAGTTAGCAGCACCACACAGAAGAAAAACGACTTGGGAATTATTTCTTTGCACAATAATTTAGGGCTCATTAAGGGCTTATTTAATGCCTCATTGCCAAATTTGATGCACCGCATTAAAAAAAAAAACCTGTGTTTATGCTATCTTAATGTTAAGCTAGCAGGACCACACATAGAAAAAAATTACTTTTACAATATTTCTTTGCACTATAATTTAGGGTTCATTTAATTCCCCATTGCAAGATTTGATGCTCCGCATTTTTTAAAGAAAACCGGTGGTTCTGCTATCTTAATATTAAACTAGCAGAAAAGCACGTACGTTGCCCAACATAATTTCAAGCTCGTTTGATAAAAACGTGAGAATCAAACCTGAAGCGCCATTCGTTTGCTATTATGAGGGAAAAGATATGTAGAATCTTAGTAAATAATGCTTAATTTCTATCGTCAACCCACTATGAAATGAACAAAAGATTCAACTGCAAAGAATAATCATTGGGGATTCATGTAACATTTTGCCTTATTCATACAAGAGTTTATTGACAATAAACTCACGTCTGCATCTATTGCAGTATTGCAAATATTTCAGTGCCCTTAATTTCGAATTACTTTGCAGTTTAATGCTTGTGAGGTACTAATAATATAAACACATTTAAACAATTAGTGGTTATGACAACTGATGTATGACGAAAAACAAAATTTACGAGCTTAAAAGTATGTAATTTTGTTTTAAAAAACTCAAATTTATCAGATTTTCTAAACAAAAAAAATTATACGAGATCGGGTTCCGTAATGCAATGCAGTCCTTATTTATATAATAAAAAAAAACAGAATGAAATGAAAAACCTACTCCATATTTCGCTGTACAATAATTAATTTACGGGTCACTTAATGCCTTATTGTCAAATTTAATGCTCTCCATTTAAACAAAAAGACCGATGGCCATGCTGGCTTTTAACTTTAATTTAACAGAACCAGATACAGAAAAAAAATTTCTGAAAATTTCTTTGCTCTATAATTTAGAGTACATTGATGGCTCACTTAATGCTATATTGCCAAATTAAATACTCCGGAATTTATCGAGAAAACCTGTGGTCATGCTAGCTAAACGTTAAGCTAGCAGGAGCACATAGAAAAAAAAACGACTTAAGCATTATTTCTTTGCGTAATAATTTAGGGCTTATTTAGGACTAGTTAAATGTCCCATTGTCAAATTTAATGCTCCACATTAAAAAAAGAACACAACTTGTGGTTCTGCTATCTTAACGTTAAGCTAGCATGACGAAAAATAGAAAAAAATGACTTGGACAATATTTCTTTGCACTATAGTTTAGGGGTCATTTAGGATTCATTAAATGCCCCATTGTCAAATTTAATGCTCCGCAATTTTTCGAAAAAAAAAACTTGTGGCCATTCTAGCTTAACGTTAAGCTAGCAGGACCACAGGTTTCTTTAAAAACATTGCGGCGCATTACAAATTCTAGCTTAAAGGTAAACTAGAATATCCATCGGTATTTTTTTTTTTTAATGGAGAACATTAAGTTTGACAATAGGGCATTAAATGGGCCTTAAATTAATTATAGTGCAGGGAAATATGGCATTAAATGAGACCTAAATGATCCCTCAATTATAGTGCAAAGAAATATTATCCGAGTCATTTTTTTCTGCGTGTGATCCTGTTAGCTTAACGTTAAGATATCAGAACCACGGGTTAGAAAAAAAAGGCGGAGCATCAAATTTGGCAATGGCACATTTGATGAGCCCGCCTAAATTATAGTGCAAAGAAATATTGTTCAAGATATTTTGTTCTATGTGTGGTCCTGATAGCTTAACGTTAAGATAGAAGAACCACAGGTTTTTTCGAAAAATTGCGGAGCATTAAATTTGATAATAGGGCATTAAATGAGTCCTCAATTATTTTGCAAAGAAATAATGCGTAAGTTGTTTTTTTTTTCTGTGTGGCCCAGCTAGCTTAACATTGAGCTAGCATGATCACAGGTTTGTTCGACAAATTTCGGGTTATAAAATTTGACAATAGCGCATTAAATGAGCCCTAAATGAGTCCACAATTATAGAGCAAAGTAATTTGGAGAATTTTTTTTTCTACGTGTGGCTCAGCTAGCTTAACGTTAAGTTAGCATGACCACTGGTTGTTTTGTTTAAATGGAAAGCATTCAATTTGACAATATAGCATTAAATGAGCTCTTAATTAATTATAATCCAGGGAAATACGGCGTAGGTAATTCTTTTCATTCTGTTATTTTTATTATTTAAAAAAGGACTACATTGCATTACGGAACCCGAGATCGTATCATTTTTTTTAGAAAATCTGCTAAATTTGAGTTTTTTAAAGCAAAATTATATACTTTTAAACACGTTAATTTTTTTTTTAGTTACACGCCAGTTGTCTTAACCACTAATTATTTAAATATTTTTATAATATTAATACCCTACAAGCATTAAACTGCAAAGTAATTCGTATATATAAGGGCTCTGTTGTTCATTTCATAGTGGTTGGACGATAGAAATTAAACATTATTTACTAAAATCCTAAATATCTTTTCCCTCATAATAACAAACGAATGTATTTTTTTATGATTTTACTAATCGTTTAAAACAATTTTAACGAATATTTAAAAAATTGAATGCTTATTTTGAAAGCCCTAAATGAGCCGCAAACTATTGTGCAAAGAAATATTGCCTAAGTTGTTTTTTTCTATGAGTTTTCCTGCCAGCTTAACGTTAAGATAGCATGACCACAGGTTTTTTCCAAAAATTGTGGAGTATTAAATTTGACAATAGGGCATTAAGTGAACCCAAAATGAGCCCTAAATCAGAGAGATTTGTTCTTTCCTACGTATGGCTCTGCTATCCTAACCTTAAGCTAGCATGATCACCGGGTTTTTGTTTTAATGGAGAGCATAAAATTTGGCAAAAGTCCATTAAATTAGCCCAAAATGAAACCTAAAATTCCTATAGGTTTTAGTCCATTTTTACAATTTGGTCCTGCCAGCTTAACGGACCTCCAGTACTGGGCATCTGTACTGGGCCAATTCTGACAGGTAATGTTCCGCAGTACTGTCGTGCAATAATGTCGCGATACGGTGAAACAGTACTGGCTCTGTACTGGAAAAAACCAAATTAATTGTTTTTAGGAACATCCATTATCATCATACGACTGTATATCGTCCGAATATTATTTATAATTATAAAACTGTACATTTCAAACTTTATGTTTAATTTTAACTCGTTGACTGTCGATGGCAGGTGTTTTAAATAACAAAAAAGAGTATTATATGATATATATCATATGATGAATAAAAAAGTATGTAGAAGCACACAGATATGTTAAAAAAATTAGTATGTAATCACAACCTTTGAAAATCTCCCTTGAATTTCGAGAAACTACCTCTATTGGAGAAAATTCGTTTGTTCATTGTTTTATATATTAACACTCAGTTTTCATTCAAGAAAATATCGATTGGAATGCAAAGAAGAGTTTTCTAAGATTATCAACACAACCTAACCCTTGTAATCCACCCTGACGAGAGAAAAAATCAACCTTTTTACTTCAATACGCACTTTAACTTTAACTTACAGCAATAATGGTTTGGTGGGGAATTTATCATTTTGCGTTTGCTAAACAGAAGTTCAAAAGAGCATTTCTTACGCGCGTATAAAAAACCTTATCCTTTTCCTATAAATAATTTAGTGAACAAATGTGATTTTCTTGGGAAATGGCTATTTATGTTGCTTCAGTTTTTTTCACAAAAAATCAACTAAAATTACCTTGCTTTTGGCTCAGTACTGTCGCTTTCCATTGGACAACCATTGTTTATTATTTAGACAGTTTTAACTAAGAAATGCATAACTTCGTGAATAACATAACAATAATATAGTTCAATGGATTTTTTCGATAGTACTGAACAAAAAAAGGTCATTTAAAATGAGTATTGTGGAAAAAATAAATCTTTGCAGTGAAAATTGACAAAAGTTATGAATTTTTAATTATGTTGTTTAAACAATGACCAATTGTTGTCTAATATCAAGTTACTACTCAAGAAAACCGTGTGCATTTGTTTACAAAAGTTGTTTAAATAATGAATATATATTGTTTATTTCCATTCAGTTTCGAATTTATTCCACTTGCATATCCTCCTAAAACTGTCAGTTTGAAGCAACAGAAAGTAGCCAAGTCCCCAAAATCACATTTGTTCACTAAATTGTTTATATAAAAAGGAAAATGTTGATTAAAGTACATTTTCTTGATCAGTTCTCGATTCGCATTCAGAAAATCCGCATCAGGAGTTTGAACTGCAATTTTGAATTTTCGGCAGTCTGGGCACGTTTCTTAAAATTCGGTCGGCAGTCAAGTGGTTGACACTCAATAATTTTAGAAAATAAATAGTCATTGATTTTTCTCCTTAAAATGAATACATATATTACATATTTAAACATTATATTACAGATAACATTTTTTAAGCTACGGGCTTTCGAACCTACATCTATGCCTGAATCTATCGCCTAGCCTTGATCATTACTCTATACCTACAGGATTAACAGTCAACGAAAAAAGCACCCTCATAACCCACAGCTTAAAAAAGTTAAAACAACCATTATTAAACACTTTTTTCTCATTATGGCATTCTCATCCTAATGAGAAGGTATTGGTTTTATGTGAAAAATAACTTTCGCGGCTTCAATCAAATCTCGACGTTTTGAGGCCCCGTGGGTCAGAAAAAATAGTTTTTACGGCAGTGTCTGTCAATCGTCGTCGTTGTTGTTGTCTTCGACGTTGTTGTTGTTGTCGTCGTCGTTGTTGTTGTTGTTGTTGTTGAAGATAAAAAAAGCGTGATATGGGAAAAAGTCAAAAAAGAAAACGTTAGTTTTTGAAGGTTCAACGATATTGTCTTAATAACTTTGTAAAGGCGAACAAAACATCGAAAATTCAAATTTTGATAGGAAAAAAACTAATGAAAAAGCAATAACTCCATTTTCTGGTCAAACAAAGAAAGATACGAAAAGAGATAGATCGACAAAAATTGTGCACCTAAAAAAGAATAACAAATTTTGTCAGGAATTACTTTTTTGTAGGATAAGTAGTTTTTGTTTGATTTTTGAAAAAACAACATTGAAAATAAAAAAAAGAACTATATTTGTGCACAAACGATACAAGCTATGCGAATAAGTGAGAGCAAATTTATTCAATAAAAAAATATTTACAAATTGTTTATGAATATTTTTTTATAGGAAGCGTCGTTTTTCTTTTAATCGCAAAAAACAAGATAAAAAATTTTTTAAATTATAAACACAAGGCAACAAGAATAACAATGTTTTAATTTCCATGCATATTATGAATTGCAATGATATAAATTTATTGGAATGATACATGTTTCAGTGCAGCTAAGAATAAAATTTAATTTAAAATAAGTAACAAATATTAAAGTAATCATGATAAATACAATTTGCACTTCATTTTGCAATATCTAAATACGCAATCCCAAACAGAGATACATGAAAAGTGTATTATATTTGATATAAAAGTGTCGAGCATAATGTAAGAAATTTGACATTTTGGGCAAAATCGAGTGTGAAGCACAAGATACGTTATGAGAATGTGTTCGCTAAAACCGAAAGAGCTTTAACAAAAGAGAGTTCACAATCGCAAAATTACAGTTGTCAATCCATTGATCTTTCATTTTGAAAGGTCTGTGCACGAATGTGGGAGAAATGCAAAGACTGATCGCGAAGTACGGCAACCAACAGTCGCGCGTCCTAGGTGCGCTAAAACTCTTGAGCAAAGCTCTTTTAACAAAAGAGAATTCACGATCACACAATTACAGTGGTAGATGTTTTGAGTTATAATTTTAAAAGGTATATGCACGAATGTGCGAAAAATATAAAGTCCGAGCGCGTAGCGCGAGGTAAATGGAAAATCAAGCGCGAAGCGTGAGAACTAACAATCGCGCGCCGTAGGCGCGCTCAAACTTGCGAGCGAAGCGGGCCTTGAATCGGGACTTGAAAGTTTTATAGCGTACTGCGAAATTTGTTTAATAACAAATTTTTTTTAAATTTTCTTGTAACCTTTGGCTATTTAGGTGTTTTAGACTATTTTAAAAACAATTTAAAATTACATAAAATATAATTTTTCTCAACATTTACAATTTGTCATAATGATGGAATTTACAGCTTTTTTCATAGAAAAAAATAAATAAGTGGTTTCCGCGATATTTGTATTTATATTTCTTCGAAATTTTAGATCACATGAACCATATTTTTAAACGTATTTTTGTCATTTTTTAAATATTTAAATTGTCGGAATTGTATTGCCACGATCGTGGAGTCTGTCAGTACTGGGCGAATTGCCGATTATCTGCACTGATTATTTAAGTTTTTCACCTGGGTAGGCACACCGAAAATATTTGGCCTAACGCTCATCCAATTTCGATGAGCCTAACCGCTCTTTCCAATTTTATAAGATTCGCTGAATTTTGGTGAACTTCTACAAGGGCTTATTTTAAAGATTAACTTTAATTTTGAGACTATTTCAGCATATCTTTCTTGCTTTTGAAAAATCTTTTAAAGGCACCAGGTTTCGCCGAGAATTTCGCATTATTCCTAAGATTAAAGAAAGATTTAAAAGAATATAACATTTTCAAAAATGGTGCACGATTTTCAAAACAAACCAAAAAATTATAATTTGTGCTTTTTTTAATATGCGATATTCGAAAACAAGTCTAAAAAGAAAATTATTAATTTTTAAACGTTCTACAGAAATTTCTTACATTTTTTTATAATATTCTTGACTGTTTTTTGAGTATTTGGAGCATTCCATTCAATTTAGCCGAAGACGGTTACGATCTCAAATTAAAAAATTTTCTTACTTAAATATAATTACCTTTAATATTTTTTTAACTTATTTATGACAGACATATTTTTCAATCTTATATTTATATGTATCTTACCAAAAACTTTATTTTCAGGAAATCAGAGAGACCATTAAAAAGTCAATGAACATGTTCTGTTATAACGAAAAACTTATTTACTTATGGTAGTGTGATATTCAAAATTAAAAAAAAAAGTTTTCCTCATATGAAAAATGTAACCTTTTATTTTAAACTTTATAAGTTGCTATTGATTTATCATGAAAGGTCATCGAAGTTTCGTCAATAGGTCAAGCGACGTGCCTCGGTCTAATTAACTAGAAATTTATACAGCGTTTTATAACCATATCTTATGTCGTTATAGTTTTTGGACATAAAAAGCATAAGAAAATGTGGATTCGGACAATATGACTCCATGCGGAAAAAATAGCTTATTGAAATTTAAGTGACTTTATATGAATCGCAGAAATAAAGTTTTATGTGACCAGTCTTCCGAAAAATTGCAGCGACTTTTCATTAAATAGTGTTCACTCTGCTTCTAGTATTTAATGCAAGTCACTAGTAATGTATAAGAATGTGTCTTAAGCTTGATAAGACTAGTCACGTAAAACTCGATCCAAGATTCATGGAGACACTGAGCCAAATGGATATTTATCCTCAACATCTAGATGTTTTAGATTAACATATTTAATGTTTATAATAAAAAGGAGGTGTTTCGGGTTTCAATCTGTGTAAAAATACGAAATCTTACCGACGTTTCGTGAAAGTTGCAGTTCACATGCATCGTAGAAAGTATATTAATCTTTAGAGGACGGGGGTGGTCGAAATATCGACCACCCAATGCACACTAACTATTTGATGTTTTCGAGCAAAATTTGGTGCGTTGAATAAAGGGAAAATAGTGAGAAACATCCTGGATGCTTTTTGACCTTTATAATCGTCATTCCAAGGTCAAACAAAAATTTTTTTTGTACTAAAAACTCGGTTTATACATTTATCTAGATGCGCTCAGTACGAAAATATTCGTTAGCGCATATATCATATCCATGAACTCTTCATCACAAAATGTCTTGAAAATTTCATCAGGAGAACTTTTATCATCTAATACAGCATTAGGCTGCACACCATTATTTTCATCAATGCCAACCATAACGCTAAGATATAAAAATGACCTTGAGATGGTGATTTTCAAGGTCAAGGGTGCCTTCAGGATTTCTTTCACTATTTTTTTCATACTCAGCGGATCAAGAAATATGGGTATACCAAACTATAACGCTGAAATATCATAAAAAGTTTTTTTTTTATATTGGCCTTTACGTTGCGGACGGGGGTGGTCGATATATCGACCATCTGTCAGGTCGGGGACTCGAAATGAGTTTTCTGTTGAAATTATGCATAAATTTTTGGTCAAATGAAAACTCGATTTGAACGGAAATTTTCCCGTCCTCTAAAGGTTAAATATCAACATAACCTGAAACTTCAGTATCATGTTGGCCCTGAAGAAGTGCACTGCAATTTTCACGAAATGTCGAGCTTATGTTTAACCATACTATATATTACTATAAGATAGCCATCTAGATGTTAAAGATTAGTTTCTACGTGAAAAAATTGAAGATGGCGAAAAAAATGAGAAAATAAATTGTTTGCTTTGAATGATAATAATTTCAAGAAATCTCAGTGCTGAAAGATTAAAAATAGGTATTTGTGATACATGTGCCCAAAATACGCCATTGCCGATGAGTGTGAAACTTACAGCATGAGCCGGAGGCTCAAAGCACGCACACAAAGGAAGTGCGAAGCAAGTGCGAAATCACGCATCCATTGCGTCGACTCGCAAAATAAATGTCTTTCAAAGTGTACATGCGCCATTACTATTCCCACACAGTCTGCTGGATTGAAACACGGCATATCATTCAGAGGCATGGAATTCCTCACTTTTGAGGCTTGTATTACAAACAAATTATGATTAAGTTAAAATTTTAAGTAAATTTAATATTAAATTTTATTAAAAAAGTAAACAAATATATTGTATTCAAGAAATAACATTTCAAAAAATTCTTTTTACCACAGCGTGTAATTGTGTATTTGATTTTTAAAGAATTCTGTATGTAATATACCCATTTTCGATAAAAATGTTGCTTATCAGTTTTGTACACTGTACATTTAAATCAGTAATATTTCACCGATTTCTACTGGAAATTCTTACTGATTTTAATCACTGAACGATACCAAGCTATTTGAATCAGTGAGATTGCATTGTGGATAAGTGAAAAATCTTATTGATTTGATTGAGCGACCAATTTCTCGGTGATTTAAATATAGAGCGTATTGCCACCCTTGTATTGCAGATCAATATTTCCAACGTTTTTTGCAAAAACCAAAAATATGTAATTGTAAAAATGATCAATCGAAAAATAAATACAAAGTACTCGGAAGTCATCTCTATGGAGATCGGTCTTAGAAGTTGAATTGGCATACGAGATCAAGTCTTAAATCTCCCCCTTATAAGATTTTAAGCAAACATGGTCCATGGAGCATGTGTGCATGGGATGTCAGGAAACCTTGATTGATTTTTTCCTCTTCCATTTGGTATTATAGCATCCAGATATCCAGACGTTTTACGTTGAGTGAAATTTGTTGACAGTAGGAATTAAGGGCCAAGTGCAGATGAAAGAGGGCGTTGCGTGTGCAGAATAGGAAAAATAGGGCACCAGGCCTTGGACAGCGCATCGTTTTATTCTATAGCTTGTAATATGTGAGTGTTTGAATGTGAATGGGGTGGTTCAATGTAGGATGTTCGAAGGTTGTGCAGTGTGCGCTGTGGGGCTGCGAAATAATGAAGGGAGATAAACCGTTGGTCGTTATGGTAACCATGATTTCATCTAAGAGCTTAAAGATCCATTCGACCAAGAATAGGTTCCCCACTGGCCTTCTTTATCTGTAACGAACTCTATGGACAAACTACAATTACTTTTGCGCTAATTGTCATTTCACCATTGGACATAGGAATAGGAGGGGTCCATGTAAGTTCACGCAAAACAAGATGAATTCAGAAAAATGCACGCAATTTCTCACGGAAGTCTTATCTCCACATTGAAATATTCGTTTCATCGATTGGATTGATTTTATTGCGAAATATGATACGCCTACATTTCTCACAAAGAAGGGTGCTGGATATGGAATTAGAAATATAGATACTATTTTGCACGAACGCTTCTTGCTATGAAAGATATCTCTAGTGATTGTATAACTTTATTATATTCAATCCGCTTCAATATGATACCATCTATCGACCTGTAAAATATATGTGCTTAATTGTCTTGCATGAAACGAAATCGATTCTTCTAACAACCTTTTTTATTTATTTTTTTCATCCAATTTTTTTATGGTGGTCAGTAAAACTGAAAAAAAAAAGAATTCTCGGTATTTAAACTGTTTAAATGAAAGCTTTTCGAAACTGACAAATTTCTCATATGAAGCATTGCAGTATACGCGGTAAAAAAGTATTATTTCAGGGATCATTTCCAGTATTAAAATAAGGCTCAGAAAAAAACACTCTTGAGTGGTACTAAAATGAGATTACTGACATTGAAAATGACAGCATGAAATTATCATATTCAAAAAAAGGATATGCAAAAAATGATACGGTAATAAAGATATATCTTGTTTTTACAAATGCACCAAAATAAAGTGTATTTTGGAAGCCTTTCAATTGGAATAAATTTAATCCTAAATGACCTTTTAGATCAGAAAGTACTTTAAAATAAAACATTCAAATTGCACAATCTCAAATAAGCAGTATAACATTTCAAATTAAATTAATTTAAAATTTCAAAACTAAAAAATAAGGCAATCTACAAATGAGGGCCACTTTAAATTTTATTTTATTGACAATTTTTTTATTATAAATTGCATTGAATGTTTATAAACAGAAAGTACTTATTACTATACTTTACAATCAAAAGCTTTGAACATAACATAAAATTGAACAATATGGAATTCCATATTGTTAAATTTTATGTGCATTAAAAACTGAAAGTTACAGATAATAAGTGTTTTAATTTATAACTTACTGGATTTTATAATTGAAAACAAATTAAATACACAGTAAACCCCAAGAATAATTTTTATCTTTTAATAAGATAAAAACGTTGCATAACGTTTATCTAAAGAAATATAAAATTTATCTGACGAAAGATAAAATTTATCTGAAAAAAGATGAAGTTTATCTGACGTAAATATTTGTTTGACATACGTTATACGTCAGACGGCTACGTCTATGCTCACAGAAAAAATGGCCTTCATAAATTTAAAAATCCTCGCGGCATTAGAGTAAGAACACTCAGCCAACATCAGCCAAGTATAAACTAACCAAACTGCAGACCGTGTATTCAGTAAGTGTAGGTGAGTGATTTTTTTGCTTAAAATTAGTGAAATAAAGGGAGAATATGAAAATTAAATGCCGCGAGGATTTTTAAATTTATGAAGGATATTTTTTCTGTGAGCATAGACGCAGCCGTCTAACATATAAGATATTTTTTAAAAATATTGACGTCAGATAAACTTTATCTTTCACAAGATGAATTTCATCTTTTTTCAGATCAATTTTATCTTTCGTTAGATAAACTTGCTGCAACGTTTTTATCTTATTAAAAGATAAAATTTATTCTTGGGGTTTACTGTGTAAGGTGGCATGTTTAAAATTTACTTTCTTAAAGCGTTGCAAATTTGTATAGTTTCTGCATGGTTACCTTCATTAGGAATTCAACACTTGGAGTCTCCTACGAATAACAGCCCATTTTTTAGAAAGTATGAAAGTTAGGGGTAGGGTAAATTTACTTTCATTATTAATTTAAAATTTACAGCGTGAACAGCGTGAGAACAACAGACAATGTTTTGAAAACTTTAAAAATTCAAGGAAGAGTGAAAATTGAATGTGTTCGCCTCAAACTGACTATAGCATATTCAAAATTGCCCTTATTAAATCTTTTTCAATTTTTCTAGCTTCTACCTTGTTACTTTCAAACACGATGTAACTTTTTCTAACTTCTGCATAGTAACTTTCATAGAGAATTCAAATTTTTTAACCTTTTAGGAACAACAGGGAATTGGTTAGAAAATATTAAAATCAGGGTCGGGTGAAAATTCGAAATTTCCCTGTGTTTGTCTCAAATTCACAACAGCACCTTCAAAATTGACTTTAATCAATCTTTTTACATGTTTAAAGCTTATGCAATTCTGCATAGTTACTTTCATGGAGAATAGAACATTTTCAGTTTCCTGGGAGAATCAATTTTAAATTTAGGGGCTGGGTTATAATTGGAAATTTTTCTATTTTTGCCTCTAATTTTTTAATCGTTATTTAATATTTCAACCAAGACATATAGAATTTTCAGACTACATATTCACGCAAATACTGGGAAAAAATCCCTGATAACTTCAGGTTTTTTAGGTATATCTCAAGTTTTTTCCAGACATAATTTTTTATAGTACCAGCCATTCAAATGTTTCGCAATTTTTAAAAAGACCAATTATATTACAAAACATTCTGAAGTATATTAGAAACATCGATTAATATATTAATTAAATAATACCAAATACATAATAACTTTTAATGTAAAAATATTAATATTTAACCAAATAGATGTATTTTGAACTAAGAAATATCATTTTCAGCCAAAAATAAAAGAGTTTAATTTTCAGTTAAAAAAATTCATGTTTCAAACAAACTGATGATTCTTCGACGAAAATAGTTGAATTTTTAACCAAAAGATGAATCTTCTACTGGAATTGTTCAATTTTCAACAAAAAATCTTACTTTTAACTAAGCAGATTAATTTCTACCAAAAATATGAATTTTGAACCGAGAAATATAAATTCTCTACCAAAAAATAAATAGCTAAATTCGCAATAAAAAATAAACTTTCACCCAAAGAAAAAGCGAGTTTTCAACAAAATAGCTCATTTTTCGACCAAAAAGAAGAATTCTCAATTAAAATGATGAATCTTCACCAACAAAAAATTTATGTTTAACAAAAGAGTTTAACTTTCAACTAAGTAGTTAAATTTTCATTACAAAAAGTAGAATTCTGAACGAAAAATGTAGCAATTGATAGTCCAACCAAAAAATATTTTAATTTTGAATAAAAAATACAGTGAAACTCAAAAAATGTGCCGGTTTTGGGGCTGGTGGTCCCCCCTCCGCAGCTCCTTTTACTTGCGGTAGAATGGTTGAATTTTAGAACAAAATAGTTAAATGCAGCAATATAAAGCTACTTTTAGAAATGAAGAGTCGTTGTTCCTAAATTTTATACTCAAATTGAAAAAAAAATTGAGCGCCCTCTCGAAAAAATGACTTAAAATTTCTACATGTTTCTAGGTATATAAAAATGCCCTCACAATTCCAGGTTTTCCAGGTAGGGTAGGCTCTATGATTTTGTCATTATTCAAGCCTTCCTCAGTGAAATTAGAAAAGGATACACGTCAAATTTGTTCTACTTTATTATTATGCAACTTTAATTTTTAAATTTAATTTATAACACTGTTTGACTAAGGCTTTTTGTTCAAAATAGTTATACATTTTACCATCGGATTTGTGTCAGTGAAGTAACGAGCAGAGTACATAAATTAAGGAGGCGTGCAAATTAAAACTCGAGATAATAAACGATGAAAAGTACGGTGGAATGTCGATAATGCACTTACGCAACTTATGAGCGATGAGCAAGAGTTAGGGTAATGTGCGCCATATATAAAAATGATATATACATCATATAATTATATATATATTATAGTGCCTATTATTATGGCTGAGACTATACATTTAATTCAAAGGAAAAATGCGGAGAATAAAAAAAACATATTTTTTGCGATAACCTTATCCTTAAAATTCTTAATTCATGGTCTCTGAATCCTTGGACTCACTTCCGATGATAATGGGTTAAAAGTATTCATTATAAGAAGATTAAGAAATGTAAGGGGCAAGTGATAGGAAAACGAGCCATCCGGTTGTCGACTTAAGTAGTTCAGGCGGTTGAACCTCACGAACGTTGAATAACAACTTCGGCTCGTCGTAATTTTTTTTTCTTTTAATTCTGATTGCAACTAAAGTCGATTCTTCCATTTCAAATGATACTCTTCTCTCAATGTCGCCAAACGTGACCAGATGCACGACAGATGCAAGAGGTGCAAGTCGGATTTGTAAATATTATGCACGTATGACACTAATGGGATTCTTAAACGTAAAGCATGAAGTGCAGTTTTTAGCACGTACAAACTGGCACGATTATTTTGTGGAAATGAAGTTCATAATATTTGATTTCTGATATAAGTAAAATATAAAGAATAAAAAGATGAAAAAATTAAGGCCAGAAATAAGCTTGCAATTTAAAAAAATGCCTTTAATTCAAAAACCTGGGT
Organism: Belonocnema kinseyi; assembly: GCF_010883055.1. Classification (NCBI taxonomy): domain Eukaryota; kingdom Metazoa; phylum Arthropoda; class Insecta; order Hymenoptera; family Cynipidae; genus Belonocnema; species Belonocnema kinseyi. Next base: position 88,276,503 of record NC_046660.1, read on the forward strand.
AAAAAAGAGACCGCTTGCCCACGACAGTCCTTGTTACTAAAGTATTATGGAAGTCCTATTCAGCGAACATCTGTATTGCCGTAATGACTCCAGTTCACCCGGCATGCGTCTGAAAAAATGTCAAAGTACTAAGGTGGGCTTAGAATCACTGTATGAATTTAACCACCCTTAGTAATAACCCGCAGCTGCTTTTCACTTCATTAGAAGCACTCGCATTTGCCTAGACGAGTGGCCAGGGGAGAGTAAAAGTGCAAAAAACCGTCTTCCCGAGCACAGCCCGTTTACCGATTGTCGGATTTCGATTTGTAGACATTCGATATCATCAGATGTACATACTCATCCTCGGCGTAAACCCTCCCACTTCAAAATGAAAACACGACTTACGCGCACATCACAACTGTCACCTATCTGATTGCCAGCCGCACTCGAAATAGCTTAACGTCTGCTGCTCGCCTGAGTTGAGATGCACCGCGCAGCTAATGTCGCTGGTTCACGATAGAGAATGATTTTACTTGGTTTCTAAAACGAATTTTAAGACTTCAGGCCACTTTGAAAATTACCAGTAACAAAATTTCACTTCTGTTTTTCTTGTGTAATAAAACTGTTACACAATTCTTGAAGGTTAAGACGAATTTTGAAAACTACAGAGTCCTATTAGAATTGATCGCCCAGGCGTCGGACACCCGTGTAGAATTAGCCCGGTTTGACCAAACCAGAAGAAGGGTTCTAGCTAGAATATGACCGGGTCAAACCATGATACTATTTTGTTCATTGCCCGGCCGGGATCTGACCGAGTATCCATAGGAACCCAGTCGGGCCAAAAATGGTGCATAATAGAAGTATCATAACCTTAAAAACATCTAAAGAAATATCCACAAACGACTGCCGTAAGTGGGTCGTTTGTGAATATCTGACAGGTGAAAGACCAATTTTTTGTGTTTTAGGTGTTTTTTATCAATTATGAAAGAAAAATTAAACTAATTTTAATTATATGGTCTCCCACTTTTAGTTCTGCGGTTTTCAGACTTGCCGTTCCTGCCAAATCGTTGACCAACTTCTTTTTTATTTTCAAACATAGTTTCCTAGTGAAATTATACTTATTTTTTTGGTGATACGATTTTTGCTTATTTTAAATGTTTTTATATGTTATCTTGAATAATCAAAAAACTTAATAAGAAGAGAAATAACTCTTCCCGAACGAGATTTTGAATTACGTCATCCTGCTTGCACGTAATGACGATTCGGCGACTTCCGGAGTCTTTAATGCTAAAACGCAGTAAAACGTCGGTTAACGCCAGATTAACCGTTAAAAATTTTTTAAATTTCACAAAATTGTATCAAATTTTCTGGAGCAAGCGGATTATTTATGAAGGTAAGTGAATTTTTTTGTTAATAAGTAAGCATTATTAATATTCTTCCACGTTAATGTTAAATAAATTTTCAAATCCGGTTTTATAGGTTAGGATGTCACGTGAAACCCCTGAAATCTATTTTATCTCTTGGAAAAAAACCTACGCAAACTAAATTACGCTTAAGGTAAATTTGTTATTCAATTTAACTTGAATTTCTTACAATGCAATTTCTTACAAAAACTTAAAAATCATAACCTATATTTTAGTACTTACATTGAATTAATGTTTGTAGTTAATATATTTATTATTATGTATGCAGTTCTTGAATTGAAATCCCAACATCTTTTTACAGGTGGAAATAAGTGCTGAAAAAGATTCTTATTTCTACCAGTTGGTAAAATATGTTCGCTGTGGTAAAAAGGCTCCAGTAAAATGCGATCGAGGAGCCCAGTCAAAAACCGGTCGGATTCCGACCGGGTTACCCTATTTGTATCCGGGATCAGACCGGGTAACCCTGCCGGGAGCAGACTGGATACACCCAACCGGAATCCGACCAGCGCAGCGCGTGCGTGATGAAACCAAACAGAATCCGACCGGGCAGCCTGACCTGATTAGGGATACAAGCAGGAAAACCCTGCCGGAATCCGGCCCGAACCCAGTCATAATTTCTTAATGGGCAGTGGGGCCACAAACGTTTCCGAGGACGAATCAATTTTTTAATTTACAACAAAATTGAACTTTTTTAACCTTTTAGGAGTATCATTTTTTAAAGATCTTTAAATTTATCAAACAAGATCTTATATCTCTGCTACAAATATCTAAAAAATGTCCACTGGGTGCGAATCGTGGGGCCATAAACTTTTCAAGCAAGGGGTTTGAACGATTGAAATCGGATGAAATCAAATGCAACAAGCATAACACTTTGTGACATCGTCTGAAATCAGCGGTAGATATCTGAGTGTGGATCTTTTTAAAAAGATCCAATATTTTGAAATGAGTGAAAATCGAGTGAAACTAGCAGAAATATCTTAAAATATTCCGAAATCGCGAATGAGACAGTAGGAGTCAACGAGAGATTGCAAGCAATCATAAGCAGTCAAGAGAGGAATCAAGAGAGCAGTCAGTGCAGTCAGTACATTCAACGCGCCGACTGGTCCTTTGCTTCGTCGCAATGGGTTAGCAGTGAGCACTAGGACTAGGATATTCCAAAAATGCATGATAACTTTTTTTTTAATCTAGAGTACAATGACCCCCCCCCCCCTCATTCTAAATCCGAAAAAAGAAATTCCCTAAATTTTTTTAACTTGGATTTTAACAGGTGCCGGTTTGGACTTAAAGGTTTCCATGTAAAATATATGGAGAAATAGTATATTATGCACCTAAGGGGAGAAGAGTGACATGAATTTATTTTAAAATATTTTCCAATTGTTGAAAGACTACATTATTACTTATTTTCCACTAATAATCACGGTTGTATATTAATGTATATTTACATATTACCTTAATTATTTAAAAAACCCTTATTTGTTTCCACAAATTAAATTTATTCGCTTTTTTCTCATATAATCCTAATCTGTATTGTCTATCACTGTGTCGCGACTTAATGTATTTTTTTGCTGGCTGGAAACTTTTTCATATACTCTTTAAACAAATGCAATAAAAATTGTTTTTAATCCTTATTTCTCATTAATAAATTGTTTACGTATTAATTGTTTACATAATTAAAAATTAATAAATCAATATTGATCAATATAGTGGCCCTCATCAGTGAGTTTTATTAAATCGGTGAAACGTACACAATATCTTGCAGGTACGTAGTTTTACAATTGGAAGCATTATTTTTTAATTAATGCCTTTGTTGTGAACTAATCAAAAATGAAAATTCGTCGATTTTAAACGTAAATTTTGTTTAATTTTTTAAGAACTATTGATAAATCTAACAGTAATCTTCAAACATTATTTTATTTTAGCGAAGTACAATTTATGAGAAAACAATACCAATTCAGTCGAAAAAGTTTCGTCACCAATTTTTTATTTAATGAAAAAACTTCAATCGATAAAAGTTCTTTACAAATTATTTTTTCAGTGACTTATATGTAATTAAATTAAATTTGTATTACTTTATTTCTTTTTGTTATTTTTGAAATATACTGTTTGTACGAAAAATATTATTCAACCCAATTGTTTGTGACAGAGAAATAATGCAAATAAATACAGACATATCGAAAGAGACACAACTTGTCAAAAATGAGACAGACCGTACACACACAATCAACTATGCGCCGTCCCAAAGTACAGCAGGACAGCACGATACTAGGTTCACTCAACAAAATCGCTACTTTTCACTACCACATATGCATGGACTATCTGAAAAAATGTCTAGCATTCTCCAACTCTTTCAGGTAAAACCTGCATTCCGTAATATCAACAATTTAACACCAATTTATAAGTCAAAAAAGATCCTATTTCAAATGAAAAATGTAGTCTACAGTTCTCCATGCAATAACTGTGAAGCAGCATACATTGGTACGACAAAACGGCCTCTTCATATACGCATTACAGAACACACAAAAGATGTGTACAAACCATCTAACAAATAGACAACAATGACCAAACATTTTATTTTTTAATCATTCTAAGTATTCTCTTAAAATTTATTTGTTCAAAATAGCAATTTGAAATAGCTCATTTGCAATTTTCAAAGGAATTTCGAGCAATTGTTTTTATTATCTTAAAAACTTTTAAAACCCTTGAATTGCATTAAAAAATTATGTTGTAATGTTCACAAATTTGCATATTTTTTTAATGTTTTTAAATCTTTTTAACATTATGTTTAATCTTGTAGAACAATTTCAATGAACAAAATGATTATTTTTCTTGATTGGAATTTTAAAAAAATTGAATTGGTTTTAAACTTGAATATTTTTAATAGACATTTCTTCTCAAAACTTAAAAGAATTCCCGGTCAAAAAATAAATTCGAGGTCATTTTTCGGGGTTTTCCCGGGTTCAAAAAATTCGCGGTCACTTCCCGGGGTTCCCGTTTTCCCGCCTTAAAGGTCACACTGAATAGAAATTTTAAAAAATTTCACTTTTATCAGATGCGAGTTCGGATGCCAACTCACAAATTTTGTTCCCTCAGCTCAAACATTCGACATACTCTTAATGTTTAACATCAAAACAAACAAGATTATAAGCAGAAAGTGAATTTATCTTCTGATTTGTTTATATTCATTATAAATACTTATGTTATTTATTGTAATCTTATGACTCATGATATTATCACAACATTTCCAAATATTCATTTTACCGCGTATTCCGATTTAGTTTTCATAAATGGCTGTGAACAAAGCTAAAGTAGCAGCAGAGAGTGTAAAATATATAAAGCGTTATTCTTTAATAAATTTTGCGGATAGAGGATTGCCGATGGTTGCGCAGGGTTACGGAACCTCGGGTTGCGGATAGAGGGTCCCTGTACCGAGGGTTTCTCTGCTGAATATATGGTTAAAATATTTAATAAGCAGTCGCGGACACTTGCCCAGGCATGGTCCCGAAGGAATAACCCCTAAGCGGAGGCGTAACAACCGGACAATCGAACCTTTATGGCAAGAAAAGTACGAACAATGCGGTTCAAAGAAAGAAGGAGAAAATAGATGCGTCTGTTTCGGAGTCAATGGCCCCTTTCGTGCGAATCATGAACAAATTGCATTGCGTTAGAAACGATTGAGAGAACTTGGTTTATCGGGAAGATCATATTTAGCTAATTCAAATGCAGAGTTCTGGTCCAAAATGTGAGAGAAGTGAATGCTTCAGTACGATTGATGGAAAAAATATACTACTTGGCAATTATTTAAACAGTTTTGTCTTTGCGATGACTTTCTCTATGATACTTTCCAAACTGACAACAATTTTTAATTACATAAACAATATTTATGAACAAATTCAGAATTTGGCTATCACTCAACGATTCTACCCAATTTTCATTTAAGGAATAAACTAATAATGTCTCCGATGATTCCTTGTTATGATACTTATGTATTTTATCAAAATTGATGTGCAATGTGTTTATAAAAATTAAACTATATAAGATTGATACATCATTAATTTCATAATTTCTTTAATTACTTTTTGACGTATATTTCAATATAGATAAACCCCAGGATCTCGAAAATACAATTTTAAAAAAGTGTCCGGATAGATGTGTGTGTATTGAACTTTATTCTGTTCACCATATATTGAAAACTAAGAATGGTATGATCCTGAAATTTGAAAGAATTATAGCTCCGACTGATATCCAGATCTGATATATGACTCGCCAGTACCGACTTATGAAGTTTCAAAAATGGTTTATTCTATTTATGTGACCAAACAAATTTTGACATTCGAAATACAATAAAACGATACCTAGTCTATTTTTCGCGTCTTAAAAAGGCATCAAGTGACCTATGGTTGAACCTTTCATGACCCAACGGAACCAATGTATGAAATTCTAAAAAAATGAGTGTATTCTGTTTATATGAGAAAAAATTAGTTCATATTATGAATATCACAGTACTGTATCAAACATTTTTGTTCGCTTCTTCGAGAGTCGTCGAATAACCTTTCGACGAACCTACTGCGAATTCTTATCATCTATTGAAATACTGATATATAAATTTATAAAATATGTTGTTTGTTTTCTTGATATGAGGAAAACTTTGTTACTATTGAGAATACAGTAATAACACAGGCCCACAACATTTTTTTTCTGTGTCTTGGATCACAGAAAAAACTGAAGTTAAATTTTGTTGCATGTAAAATTTCCCGCTGTTAAAGTTTACATGCTATTTGGCTAAAGTTTATCCTTAGATGGAATAAAAGCTGTTGTCTGCTGCAACGTCCTTAGCAGCACTGGGAAAACGGCAATGAATGAGTGAATTCGAGCTATAAATCGGGAGACCAGATTTAAAACGACACAGAAAAAACAAAAGTTAAAATTTGTTTCAGGTGAGACTTGCAACCGTTATAAATAAAAAATATTTCGGCAAAAGTTTCACTGAGGTTAGGAGAATAATTCTGATCTCGTCTACTTAGGGCAGTGGTCGGCAAAACTTGTTGCTCAGTTTTCAAGGTATGGCCAGGCCAGCCCCTACTTAATTTTTTCTACTACTTTTCGGTATATTCATGGACCTCAGTATAAGACATAAGTGAGCTTACTCCAGGAGGGGTCTTTTGTCTACAGGCATGTCAAAGTAAGGAACTTTAAAAACTTTTAATTTTCCAGCTAGCGATTTGAAAATAGTATAATCAGCATCTACGACTTTTTTCGATTCCAATGATATATTACTTGCCTAAAAAAATTGAATATTTGACCGAATTTAATATCAAGAAAGTTCAGCTTAATATTCAAATTTACCTACTAAATACTTCTCAAATTTTGAACCTTTATAGACAAATTACATATCTTTGGAATCGGAAAAATACGCAGATTCCAAATATATTACTTTCGAATCACTGATTGCAAAATTAAGAATTTTTTATCTCAAATTTGTTCCCATTTTTCAACAAAGAAACCATGAAAAAAAGGATGGTCTGCCCAAGCTCGCAGGTACCTGACCAGAAAGTAGGTCGTTGGTCAGCCCGCTCAGGGTAGCCTGACTTAGTCAGGAGCATGCCGACCACTGACTTAGGGTGACCATCCGTCCGGATTTCCCCGGGCATGTCCTCATTTTAGGCCTTGTGTGAGTTGTCCTACAGGATTTTTTACTTTGTCCGGTTTTTGTCCGAAT
>NC_046660.1:88283721-88295124 GCF_010883055.1 Belonocnema kinseyi
TCCTACTTTGTTTTCTTTTTTAAATAAATTGTTGTCCTACTTTGTCCTCATTTTTCAAAGCTTTTCGTCCTACTTTTTGAAATTTAATTATGGTCACCCTACGTCTACTGCGTGACGCGGAAGTGAGCAAATTTCGGTAAAACATGTAGAATTAGTAAAAGAAAACACGAAAAAAATTTGTTCTTACAGATATATTTCCTCCGAAATAAATTAGACTATTGTAGTGAAATTAAAACTTACTGAATACCATTTAGCAAAAGGCGCAAAAAGCAACTGACAGATGGGAATCCACGGTTCCCTCCAATTTAATGAAGTTTTACTACGTTAGATAGCGCTGGCTTCGCAATCCTCGTTACATCTCGAATAAAAATGGAGCGATTAAAAGGCGAAAGATTATACAGGCAAGGTAAAAATCGAAAATTATCTTCGATTCGTGTAAAGTTTATCCGGTCAGGTTAATTTTTGTTGCGGTGAATCGTTTACACGGAATCGATGTAAACTTTATCTTTCGTTTTTTCTGTGATGCCAATTTGATATTCCTATGTATTTTTTCTCGCTGAAACCGAATAAGCAACCCGTTTAACCCCTATACGTCAGGATTTTGACATAACCACAAAAACACCCAATAAACCACTGAAACCGAAAAATTATTTACTCTGTACCATTTTCACCTTCCTCCCCTTAATCTGGTAACCCTATACTGAAGGAAATGAATTGCTGGTACAATCATATTGCTCGTTAGATCAGCCATCGATATGTCTATTCCAGCCATACAGATTGCTGATCTAACCTGCAATATATCTGTATCAGCAATTAATTTCTTTCAGTGTATAACCGCATGGGTTCATAATCCCCTTACCTCGTAATAATAAAACCCCATAACCTCAAAATCCCGTAACCTCATTCAGAAGAAGAATGCTGTTTGGGAAAACAGAAACATTTCGTGAGTTTTTCTTGTGCAACATAGTCATGGGTAAGTAGCACTATAACCTCGAAATCCCATAACACCATAACCTTAAAACACCGAAATCATAAGAGTTACGTGAGTGAAGTCATGAATCAAGGTCTACTTCATTATTATTTTTTTAACCCTCTCATAAGTCTCCTATACCTCAGTATGCTTGTAGTCCAATATCTTGTTTTGCAATATTTATGGAATTTAATTCTTTCGTGGTACTTTAACAATTGTTGAACAAAAAGCCACTACTACTATTACTGCCACCAGTCCTACTTTCTACAATTGCTATCGCAAAAAGATCTGCCATTTTTCTCTGGAATTTGAAATCCTATTATCTTAAAGAACATTGGAGATGGTGTCACTGCTTTGAAAGAAGATGTGTGGAACAATCCACTCTCCAATTCTCTGAGGTAACGAAACCAGGGAAGGCGCGCTGCCCTATATGAGGACGGCAGGGTGTGAGGATGATACCGGAGTGTATCCAACGACGAGTTACTGTTGTCCTCGTCAAAGTCGGAAAGTCCCCAGGCTTAGTCCTAGGGAGGTATGGGGGTTATCACCACTAGGTCGGCGGACTCAACCGCGATTGGGACGGGAGACCTACCGTGTCAGTTTTTGATACATCTATGGCTATTTTGAAAATTTGCAAATCACGATCGCGTTCAGGAGAAAATGTACATGAATGTACTGGAAACGGCAACAGGTACTGTTACCCAGGGGGAAAAGTCGGATATTAGTCAGAGTTCACGACCGGCGCAGTACCACGCCAGTTGTAATTCAGAATAAATACAAGTACTTTCTGTTAGTACTGTGCCAACCATCGGCATAGTAATGGTTTACTACTGGCTCAGTACTGACTGCCATTACTGGCAGAATACCGACGCAGGAATTCCGCCAACGGTTGGCGCCATACTGGTTCACAACTGGCCCAGTATTGACTGTCACCTTTGCTGCAATACCGGCACAGAAGTTCCGCCAACGGTTGGCGTGATACTGATATACTACTTTTGCAGTACTGATACGTATTAGTGGTAAACTACTGAAACAAGAGTTTAGCGAACGGCTGGCATCATACTGTTTTACAACTGGCCCAGTACTGACCGTCGGCACTGGTGCAATACCGGAACAGGAATTCCGCCAACGGTTGGCGTGATACTGGGTCGACTACTGGCGCAGTAATGATACATATTACTTGTAAAATACTGAAACAAGAGTTCCACCAACGTTAGGCATCATACTGGTTTACAACTGGCCCCTCACTTACCCTTATTACTGGTGTAATTTCGGCACAGGTGTTCCGCCAACGTTTGACGTGATACTGATATACTAAGTTTGTAGTGCTGATACGTATTACTGGTAAAATACTGAAACAAGAGTTCAACGAACGGTTGGCATCATACTGGTTTACTACTGGCCTAGTACTGACTGTCACCACTGGTGCAATACCAGCCCAGGTGTTGCGCCAACGGTCGGCGTGATACTGGATCGACAACTGGCGCAGTACTGATACGGATTATTGGTAAAATACTAAAATAAAATTTTAAGCAACGGCTGACATCATATTGGCGTACCACTGGCTAAAGAGTGATTAGCGTTACTGGTGAAATACTGGCACCGGCATTTCCCTAGAGATTGAAGTAGCAGTAGCCACATACCAACTTCAAGTGCAGATTGAAAACCGACATAAGAGTTCAGCCAGTAGCTATCGTGATACTGAGTCTATTACTGGCGCAGTACTGATACATATTACTGGTTAAATACTGATACAAGCGTTCAACCAACGGTTGGTATCATGCTGGTGTACTACTGGCTTAGGAATAATATTTATTACTAGTGAAATATACGGACATAAGTGTTTAACCAACGATTGGCATCGTACTGGTTTGCAACTGGACCAATACTGACCATTACCACTGGCGTCATACAGGGACAGGAGTTTCGCCAACTGTTGGCGTGATACTGGATCTACTACTGGCGCAGTACTGATACGTAAAACCGGTCAAATGCTGACAGAAGCGTTGAAACAACGGTTAGCATCATACTGGTATACTACTTCCCTAAGATTAATATGCATTAGTGGTTAAATGCCAGCATCGATGTTTCGACAGTGATTGGCGTAGTTCTGGCCACATAATAACTTCAAGTGCTGATTGACAACCGAGATAAAAGTACAGCCAATGGTTGGCGTATTACTGTGTTAACTACTGGCGCAAGAGTTCAGCTAATGGTCGGCATTATACTGGTGTACTACTGGCCTAGGAGTGGTATACATATCTGGTGAAATACTGGTACAGGCGTTTCGCCAGCGATTGGCGTATTTTTTTTTGTAATTGTCACTAATTGTATTTCAAATTAGAATTCAAACAATGTTTTTTTTTTAAACTAAAAATGGTATTTTCAATCTGAATTTTCAAAACAAAACAGTTACTCATGTTCCCAGGTGGAAATGTCGGTAGTGTGCCGGAGTTCACCACCGCACAGTGGTGTATTTTGGATTTGTTCGTGCAAAAAATCGACGACTCGTCAATTTTCAACCGAATTGAATTTTTTTTTCAAATGCTCGTAAATAAATTTACTGTCGCATAGATATGCCACTATTACGGTTTGAATCGTCAGTACGTCAAAAAAACGTCGACCAACGTTGGCAGTCTTCGGCCGATTTTTAGGCTATTCAGATGTGAGTAATATTTGGTAATTCGTACAAACAATGCTTCATGCTACACGACCGGGGCGGTACTATGCCAGTACTATGTTGTCAGGGTGTACTGAAATGTCGACAAATTGACTATACAATTTAGGTGAAAATATTTTTTTTATTACTTGTTTTGAGGAAAATATTCTAAGTTTCACCTTCATGAAAAATGTTAAAGGTTCAGAAAAAATTACATTGGATGTATGCCTTAATCGTTGTAGAATAGCCTAAAACACCTAAAAATCAAAACGTTACACGAAAGTTTAAAGAAAATTGTTATTAAAAAAATTGGTGCTCAACGTGGTAAAATTTCTAAGTTCCGTTCATACAAATTTTAAATGCTCATTAAATGTTATTATCAAAACTTTTATACTGGTCTAAAACGCGAAAAAATGAAATATTACACGAAAAAAATTGTAGTCGATTTAAATAATGTATTTAAAAATTATTTTATTTATATTTCCGTGAACAGTTAGTTTATTTTATATCTATTTGATGTCGTATTCTGATAAAAAGAGTAAAGAGAAAAAAGCGTCTCTAGATTATAGAAATAGTGGGTGCTAAAATTAAACAAATAGTTTGAAAGTTATATTTTTGTGATTATAAATAACATTCGGACGATACGCAGTCGTATGATGATGAATGGATGGTCTTTAAGACAATTAAATAATTTTATATCATTTTAAAAATTAAGCCCCAGTACTGACAGTCAGTACTGTGCCAGTACTGACAGGCCAGTACAGCCAAGTGTTACAAGCCAGTACTGGAGTAGTACTGGCCCATTACAACCAGCCAGTACTGAAGCCGGTGGTGTATTTCTACCTGGGATACCTTCGTTATCACTTGGAGCCTGAACAGTAGCTGCCCAGTACTAATCTGCAGTAGTGACCCAGTGGTGAACTTCAGTGCTGGCCCAGTACTACAGGTCAGAACCTAGCCGAGTTTGGAGTATTAGTTGAGCCAGTGCTGGGCCAGCACTAACAGAGGGTACAGCACCAATGCCAAATGTAAGTACTAGTCCAGTACTGGCTAAATACTGCAAGTCAGTACAGAACATTGTTATCATTAGGGGTTTTACAGGTATAACGCTAGTAGTCCTGCCAGTATTCTAACAGTACCGCGTTAGTACCGAACTCCGATCGGCGGTACTGGCAGGGTACTGTGCCGGTGGTAAATTTCCCCCTGGGTACGTGTACGGTGATTTTAAGGTGAAGAAAAGTTTTTAAAACTTCATTCAAAACCTGCGTCAAATATATCAGCACTGCTTTGAGTGTGAGATGATCCAAGGAAACTATTTTTGGTTGCCCAAATGATCTGCTGTGATTGCAGATCAATTTTGAATCGACATAATGAGCATGCTGCGAAAATGAAGTTTGTTGCACCAACTGTTTTTAATGGACATCAAATTCGTAAGATGTTGAGAGATGAAACGCTCATTGCCACAATGAATTGCAAGGAACGAGATGCATGGCTGAGCTTTAAGAATGTGGTTGAGAATTTTGTAGGCAATCACAAGAGTGACAACAACAGGGATGGTGTCTGACTTGCTAAAAAATTACAAATAAATGGGTTGCTTGATGAGTTACAAGCTGCACTGTCTTGATTTCCACCTGAAAAACTTCCCACAAAATCATGGAGATTACAGTGAGGAACAAGAAGAACGTTTCCATCAAGATATCAAGGAAATGGAAAAACGTTATCAAGGTAGATGGAATACGAATATGATGGCAGACTTCTGTTGGATGCTTAAAAGGGAGTGTTACAGTGCAAGAAGAGGAGACGAAATCCATTGCACAGATCTTTTTAAGACAAGAGAGTTCGAAAGAATAATAAAATCGTTAGCATGGCTTCACTGACGTTGACATTGATAGAAGAAAGTAAGAATAAAATAAGTGAAGGGGTATTTAGGTTATGGAGCTATGGGATAAAGTAAAACTCACGAAATTGTTCTGTTTTCCCAAACAAGACTTTTCTTCTGAATGAGGTTACGGGATATGGAAGTTATGGGGTTATATTATTACGAGGTAAGTGGATTATAAAGTCATGGGGTTATGGGGTTAACAGGTTAAGGAAAGGAGGGTGAAAATGGTATGAGGGAATAATTTTTTCGGTTTGAGTGGTTTATTGGGTGTTTTTGAGGTTATGTGAAAATCCTGACACGTAGGGGTTCAGCGGATTGCATATTCAGTTTTAGCGGGAAAAAATACATAGGAATATCATATTGGCATCCAAGGCTCAGAAAATAAAATTTGTGTGTGGGCCTGTACAATTTATATGATATACGGAGATAGATTGATTGCCCAATTGAAGATTGGTCACTTTGCTTTTAAGAGGATTTAAAAAAATGGAAATATAAGAATATTGTATTTGATGTAATTATTTGCGAATTTAAGACGCGTGCGTAGACCTGTAAGTCAGAAACATAAGCTTGCAGAATATTAAAAGTATATAATTTTTTCTTTTGTTAGAAAAAACTTTTGTCTATGAGGAAGAAAATTTAGTTTATACTTCTGCGTGGAAGCAAAATGCACATAAAATGAGCAAAAATAAATACACCCATAATATTATTTTTTACATATTTTACCATTACATTATTGAATATATGTTTTTTCTACCGATTGCTATTTTTTATGTGCGCCGCATTACCCGCTTCAAAATGAAAATATGATTAATTTTAAAAGCTTTATGTTAAAAATGATCCAATTTTAACTCCATTCTAATAAAATTGTTTTATTTTCAAAGTTTTAGTGTTAAAACTTTTTATTCAAAATTATTGATTGTTGTTTCAACATTTTATTAACCTGATACTTAAAATTTTGTTTAATAATAGATTTTTTAATTGTTTATATTGTTAGTACATCTAAAATCATTAAAATGTATACATTTTTTTAAATCAAAAGCGCTAAAAATGATCATTTGAAATTAAAACGATAAAAATGGTATAAAATCAATTTGATAATTTACAATTAATATATATTATATATCTACATACAAATATCAAAAAATGTGAAATGTTCTACAGATCGAGTGAATTCAAAATTTGTAACACACATAGATTTTGTGATTTAGTAATGAATATTGAATAAAAATTATTTAAAACTATATTTATTTGTCTAGAGAGATATAAGATTATCCTAATCTATTGGTTGTGAGATTTTCTCACAACTTGCACTAATGGAGCTCACGGTACTTAGAACTCGAATAACTCGATGCAAAATCATATCAATGCCACCTGGTGCGAAATCGACGGCGGTCATCTAGAAAGGGATTGCTCTGTGTGACTCAAGTTTATTCATTCTCTTACACATAATATTACGCAATGGATGCAATGCACGAATAGCAGGGGTATTGTAACAAGCGTTTAAATGAAGAGTAGAGTTCCATCTGAATGACACAATTTAGCAATTAGGTTACTGGTGTGTGATTCGCCATAATATATAAGAACATTCACGAACTTTCCGTTGATCACATGCTACGTCATATAATTTTAATAGCAGAATTTAATATTAGGATCTACCAAAAAACTATAATTTAAGGAACAAAAATTCGGAGTCTGAAATAGTAATTAATTAATTTTGAGGAATTACCCACTATCAATTTTTTACACTGGAATAGAAAAATTCGAAAAATTAAAAAGAATTAAAAACATTAGCCAAAGCGCCTACGAAAAAGAGTTTTCACAACGCCCCGGCTGAAAGTTCGACTTTCGACTTTCTCGCTTAGAAACTGACCAATTTCAAACCTATTTACTTTCTTCCTGCTGCGTCATCACTTTACCTGCCTAGGGAAGAAAACGAATTTGAGTTCTTCTCACGTGAGATCGTCCAATGAGCGATGACTTCGAGCTTAGCATACCGAGCTATTGCGCATGCGTTCAGCAGAACTGATATCAAACGTACCGGTAACTTTTCACAAATTTCCGTAAATTACCCAAAATTTCGTAAATTTCCATAAAATTTCATTCTTTTCTAAAAATATCATGAATTTCCTTAAATTTCCATAAATTTCGTAAATTTACCAAAATTTCATAACTTTTCACAAATTTTATAAAATACCACAAATTTACATAACACACTTATGCTCCATATTTTTGTTTGCATGCCTTTCTATGGCTTTGTGACTTTAGTTAGCCATCCAATTATGCAACTAATCCATTACCCATATCGTAAACAAAAGCCTAACTTTCAGCCCGGTTGTTGTGAAAAATATAGTAGGTGACAAGGGGAAAGGCAATTTCTCGACTTGTGTCGAGAAAAAGTAAAAGCCTTTCACGCTTGTCGGTAATCGCTGCCCTCCTTCCATTGTCATGTAATCTACTATTTCGATATTAAGATAGGCTACAATTCATTCAAACTCCAACTCCCAAACTCTTCCCTGTTGTCTACTTCTTCCTCAATTCCCCTAGTACCGACCACTCTCTACTTCTACTTCTCCACTCATATATTCTCAAACATCCCCTCCCACTTCGCATACTACCCCTCCCTAATTCCACTCACGGGCCAAATTTACGACGGATGGATGGACGGTTGGATAGACGGATACGGGAGTTTGAGAAACCGTAAAAATTTAGAAAAATTCGAAAGAAATCAGAAAAATTTAGAAAATAAGAATTTAGAAGGATTCAAGTTGAATGTAAAAGAATTATAAAGCATTTAAAGGTTTTCAAAATAATCCCAGGTGAATGCACAAGGTTCAAAAGAATGCAAACAATTCAAAAAATTCCAAGAATTACAAGAATTTACAAGAATTCAAAGTCCTAGGAAATTTGAGACAACTTGAAAGAATTCGATAGAATTCTTTGAATTTAAGAGAATTTACAAAATTCAAAAAAATTCAGAGAGATACCTGAATCCAGTAGTCGAATAATTTACTGTGGTTAATAAAACTAAATGCAACCTATTCGATATTCCAAAAGAAAAATAGCTTTGCTGCTGAACTGCACACTTGTGCAGAGCTGCACGTTAGATTATGCTCTGGCAATGTAAATATAATTGATACTGGAACATTAAGATTCTATCTTATACGCATGAAATATTTTATTTTTTGTTCTTAAATTATATAAAAATGAAACAAGTTTCTAAGATTAAATAATAGTTTAAAGAATTTCTAAAGAGATTTTTCAAAGAATTTAGTAAGATTTTTAAAAACTTTAAGAAATTTAACTAACTTTATAAGATAAAAAATTATCGTAAAGTCAACACTCAACATTTTAAATCCTAGAAATATTAAAAAAATTTTACCTTTAATAAACAATTTATGTTTGAAGCAATTTCAAGTCAAAAACATTTGAAATTTTAATAATTTTGAATCATAAAGTTTTAATATAATGAAAACTACGAAATTAAATATTTGAAAATATCTAATTTGGCCATTTTTCCATTTTAATGCTTATAAATCTTCCAAATTTAACGGATTTCTGCAAGACCGTAGCGAGGGGGTGGGGGGGGGGGAGGGTACCGGGGTTCACCACCAAAATAATTATAATAAATAATAGATAAACGTTTATTTTTTAGCCTGCTGGATTTAAAAAATTGACTTGCTTACACTTTCCTTTTTTTTACCAAATTTTCTTCTAACTAACTCTTAAAAACTAACATCCATCCACGCATGTATAAATAAAATTCATATGTTTGAAATTTGTTAATAAAATTAATTTTTTTTTAATTTTTAAACATCTCTAATTCGTTTGCTACTTTCTCTCTTTGCCCCGCATCGACAACCTCTGTTTTCGCGGCTAAAACGTAATACTTATCTACTATTTGCAATATTTATAATTTTCTAACATCTACTTCCTCTTCTATTTACATTCTTTCTTTGGCTATATTTAGCAGTTTTCTTATAACACAACTATATTTTTCTACACAACTGAAAAACTGATATAAAAAAGCACACAGAATGCGTTGGGTCAGACAATGAATCGAATAGATGTAGACCTACGCTTTTTATTGGACAGAAACCAAACGTCTCAATTGTTAAAATTTAAATTCAACTAAACAACAATGGTCATAATTAAAACGCCAGAGACTATACTCAAATGTCCTTTAACACGTATTAAGGAAGTTTTTATTGTGTGTATAAACTAATAATAACTTTCTGAGTTATTATTTTGGACACATTTTACTTCTGATTCAATTTGTTATTTCCCAAACAATATTGTATAAGAATCTTCTTATAAATAATCTTTACACGCGTTCAAACATGTAAAAAATAATTTATTTACGATCTTTAGAAACAAAAAGTAAATTTACTCATTCACATGCTTACTGCAATCCCATTTATGTATGACAATCTTGAGAGAAATTTTAACTATACAATGAATCTTACAATGCGACTGCGAATTTCATATCTTCATTAGAAATTAATTATGTTTAGACACAATCTCTTTAGTTAAGATATAATCAAAATGACTCACAAAGCAAAATTAATATCATTTATTTTACACTGAGTTACAGCTTAGTTTATTTAATAGTTAATGGAATACGCCATATTTTTTTGATTTTTTCTTCATAATTTTAGCTACAAAAATTTTTTTTGCTTTTTAAACTTCCGAGAGAAGGGTGGCGTGGCGCTAGCAGGACGTCTGCTCAGCTCCGCCACCTATAAAAACTCACTGAGACTGATTATAATGAGATGAACGATTAGAGGAGATTTTCTTGCTCTTTTTTTGCTCTCTGATGACATATATAACGTTTCCCAAAAAACTACCCATAAATCTTACACCCCTCCCCTCGTGATCAAAAGCGTTTTAAAAGTGGGAAAACCACCTTCAACAAGGTAAACATGATTTAAATCTCCAAATTAATCACTTGCAACTTATAAATTTACCTCTCATTATCATTTTACCAAAAATGTACCCTTCCACGTGAACGTATGCAGCAGGAAATATATACGTAAAAATGAAAAAAGCATAAAAAATAATACAACTTAGAAAACGCTGTTAGTTGATATTTTTTTGCCCTTTTTTTGCTCTCTGATGATACAAATACGTTCCCTAAAAACTACCCCAAGTCATATATACCTATCGCTCGTGATCAGAAACGTTTTGAAAGTAAGAAAACAACCTTCAACAATGTAAACATAATTTAGAGCTTTAAATTAATTACTTGACAGCTGAAAATTTACCTCTCATTATAATTTTCCACAAAAACTACCCTTCCACGTGGACGTATGCAGCAGAACATATATATAAATGAAAAAAGCATAAAAAATAATACAACTTAGAAAACACTGTTAGTTGATATTTTTTGCTCTTTTTTGCTCTCTGACGATTTATAATAGGTTTCCCAAAAACTACCCCTAAGACGCACACACTAACCCCTTTTGATCAAAAACGTTTTAAAAGATTAAAAACCACCTTGAACAATGTAAAAATGTTTTAGAACTCCAAATCCATTAGATGACACTCGAAAATTTCCCCCTCATTATAATTTCCCAAAAAAATATCCTTACACGTGATTTATGCAGCAGAACATATATATGCATGAAAAAACTATAAAAAATAATACAACTTAGAAAATATTATTGGTTGCTATTTCTTTGCTCTTTTTCCTTGGTCTCCGATTAAATGTAAGACGTTCTCCAAAAACTACTCCTAGGACGTACACATCAAACCCTCGTAATCAAAAACGTTTTAAAAGTTAGAAAACCATCTTGAACAATTTAAAAAAATGTAGAACTCCAAATTAATTACATGACATTCGAAAATTTCCCCTTCATTATAATTTTCCCAAAGAATTACCCTTCCACGTAAACG
>NC_046660.1:88295224-88301525 GCF_010883055.1 Belonocnema kinseyi
ATATTGCCCACACGTTCCAATGATATGCCTACAGCATTAGCTACCTCTCTCAATTTCACTTTGGGATCATTCAACATCATATCATGGATTTTTTCGAAATTTCCTGGTATAGTGACCTCTTTTGGACGCCCAGATCGTTCAGCATCAACTGTGCTCGTACGGCCACAACGAAACTCGGTAAACCACTTATGAATCGTTCCAATCGACCTTGCAGAGTCCGGGTAATACTTATCCAGCTTGGCCTTGGTCTCGGATATCGTTTTCTTGCGAAGATAGTAGTGTTTGATCAAAACTCGAAACTCAGATTTTTCCATATTAAAAAAAACTCGGGGGTTAGTCGCTTCTCAGTGCTGTAACTTGTAAATGCGTAAAGATAAATGGCTGAAGTTTTAACAGGCGTCATTTGAAGGATCAAGCTCGACGAAAATGGTTCACATTCGTGAATACTAATTTTTCTATTCTGTGTGCGAATGGAAATTTAAAAATTTTTAATAAATAATTCTCTCAAATTGCAATCTCATCCTTATAATTTAAAAAATAGATAGTCTCAAATTACGAAATTTTCCATAAGACTAAACCTTTTTCCAGCTCGCTTAGGGCTAACGGAAAAGGAAATTCCGTAATACTAGATCAGTTATTTTTAGGGAAAATTCCGCAATACAAAGGTTTTCGGTTTAGAATTGTTCCCTTTTTAATGATTACAGGTTTTAATTATTCAAAATTCACTTTTCGTTTCGAAATAGGTTAATATGAAGCTCTTTGTTCAAATCAAAGTTCTGAAATTTGGCACTACTGATTTTTAAATTTTATAATCGTAATCGTTTTTAATTAAAAAAATATATATTTATTTTTACTAAGCCACTTTGAATGGACCAAAAATTGAGATTATTTTATTTCAACTGCATTATAATAAGTAATTTTCATTTTATTCAAAAATAATAGTTTTCTTAGTTTAAGAACCTTGAATTTATTCAATTCCGGTCGCTCTGCCCAAAGTAGTTGAATTTTAATCGCTTCCAATTCAAAATTCTTACATTTTCATAGTTATATTTAAAAATTGAAATTTTTCGGAACATTCGACATTTAATTAGACCTTTCCGAGAATCCTTTTAATGTTTAATTATTGATATTTTAACGCTAAAATTAGACATTAAGCCATATAGACTTTGATTCCATTCTTGCAAGTTCGATTCTTATTTAACTCACCAATTTCTCATAGGATTTCTGTCTGACATGTTTTTAATTTAAATCTAATCATTTTGAAACCAAATAAAAACTTGTTCTATTTTAGTTTTTTTAATCCATACAGTTTAATGCGCTTGAAGTTTGTAATCTTCAAATTTTGAAAGTTTGCATGTTGACATCTCTCAATAATTTTGAATGTTTCTATTTTCCTACAGAATAATTGGATGGTATCTCATAAATAAGCCTCGAAACAAGCATCAGAATAAATATAATAATATAACAAATATACAGAATCAATCATGTTTCTTCTAATAAAATTCTTACGTAAAAATTGTGTTTAATCAAATAAAACCTTGTGAAAGAAGGTATAATATAAAAACAAAGGAGGAAGTATCTATTAAGTTATGTATCATACCACAGTAGGACCGATAAGGATCTTTAAAATTACGTATTTCTCGAACCTCGAACAAATGAAATGATCTTGTGCGAGAAAATTGCTTGACATTGCAGGTGATCTTGAGCAAAGCATGTACATACCAGTAGCTAAACAGAATCACATTAGCTTTAAAGTGACCCACTCCCCTTTCCAGTTACTTATGTAATACTGTGTATACGTATGCTAATATATAAGTTGTAAGTTAAACCATGCATTTATTATGGCGTAATCCTTGTGAGTCATGCATGAAGACATAAGGGCGTCGCAATATCTGTCCTTAATTTTAACGGAAATGCTTGGAATTAACAAGAGTTGCGAAGAAACAAGCGAGTTTCGTTGGCATTTAAACTTGGATCATCATACTTAGCCTCCAAGAATTTCCCAAAAGAAAAAGTGAGTCAGCATTTATTTATCACAATAAAATTTATTTTAAGAACAAAAATTCAGGGCTCAACATTATTATAGCATTTCCGGCTGCTCAATTTTATTGGCCTTTATATACAATGGGTGTTCGTATTAAAATTAATAATTTTTAATTCGGCTTTTACTAATCGCCCCGAAAAATTGGGGAAGTTGGAAAAGGCGATGGACTAGTCGTAACGAAAATTCGGGACAACTAGCCAAGCCTATGGAAAATATTGGACTAGTCATCCCGAATTTCGGGACCAAGAGACACTTCTTTTTATTCAGTGTTCAATTGGAAAGGATTTCAAATATAAAACCACACCACAATTTCAAATTGAAAAATGTCGATATTTAATGCAAATGTTTCAAACTCACTTATATTTCCATCTAATTGTTATTATATTATTATATTCTTATTAATTATTCTATCTATTTAAATCTATAAATGAAGCATAGCAGTATACAAAATTACATAACCAACATTTTTTCAAGAATCAGTTTATTGCGTAAAAATCCTTAAAAATTCAAATACACTCTGTGTTAAAAGGATAAGCTAAAAGTCTCATTTTATAATATAGTAACACAATTTTTTTATATAAATCTTGGTTAAGATTGTAGCTCAGGAGGTGACTGAAGTCATATTTTTGTTTCTCCGCTTCAAAATCAATATTTCTTCAAACTATTAATTCTTGATTGAAAATAAATTCTCTTTTTATAGGCATTTCAGTCATAAATTGATTGCCATAATACGATACCGTCACGCTAAATTTTGATTTTCTCGGAATAAATCAATTTTTGGTACCAAGCAGTAATAATCTTTCCCATCGTCCCCGTATCTCGGGAGCAAGTATTTATTTTTGTAAAAAACAGAACATTTTATTTTTATTTTCTGCCGAAAGTTGAATTTCACAACCTGTGGAATTTTAACATCAAAATTCTTGGACGATTTACTCTGAATTTAACATTTTTTTAAGATAAAACTTTTTTTACCCGAATTCAGAAACATAATATCCCTCAAGTAAGTTTTTATTTTTTATTGAAAGTGATGATCACACTTTGTATCGCTATTCGCAGCCAAGCCTGTTTCAATTTGTGGTCAGTGTTATTTTGAGGATGTCAACTGACACAAATATTTCCTCGAAACTTAATAACTTTTTCTGATCACTTTTTTTAGTGATTAAATCCGCGGCACGTCATATCAGATGTAAACTTTTGACTTATACTTAAATGGTGTTTTAGATTTCATTGAATGTTTTTCGCTCTTGTGAAAAATTCGGATTCTATTTTTTATCTAGTTCTGTGCTGCCACACTTTATATTTAACTCTATAATATTTTAAGATATTAATTAATAACCCTCTTCAGTAAAAGTGTCCGTAAATTATTATTTTTATTACTGTTGTAACTCATTAGTGAATGAGTTACTGAATAGGGTTCTGAATGAGTTAAAAGTTCTTTAAACGTGAATTATTTCTGAAATATATAATATGGTTAAGTTCCTTAACCCACTTTAAACAATTATTTCAGAAAAAATGTAGTCGCTGTATTTATAAACGATTTCCTCCATAAAATGAATAAAGTATAATAAATCTTCAAAATAATTTTTATACTAATATTAATAATTAATAAAATGTAATAATTGTATAATAACCACTTGCATCGAAGGTGACGCATATTCTGGAACATCTGGCTAAGCATACTCTAAAAGTAAATTTCTATCTTTTGCAATTTGTGCTAGACAAATATTGTATTTTGGGCCGGGTAACAAAACACTACACTTAACACCTTCACACGCGCATTGAAAAGTACACTGAAACTGAACAAACACGATTTAATTTAAAGTTGAACCCCAACTACTGCGTACTATACCATACCGTCGTAACAACAGGGTTGCTACACAATCCCAATTGCGAAGTTCGCAGACTTTTCCTAACGTTTCTCTGACCAATTTTTTGATTTTCCCTGACTATTATGAATTTTTTTTCAGGTACAAAAAAACCTTGCTTCTAGGAGTTGAATAACGTAAATGTGAAAACATGCTTGTTTTTAAATTTATCTTGAAGACATTACATTTCCAACCAAATAAATGAATTTTTAACGAAATAGTTCATTCTACAACCGAAAAAATGAATTTTGAACTAAGTAAATTAATTTTCTACAAGAATTCGCGACAACAAGTAAAATATATAGTTGAAATATTCACAACAATAAATATTTTGCTTTTCAATCAAGGACAGTTGAATTAAAATAATTTTTTGAACAACACAGTTATACCCTAAACCAAAACAAAAGTTAAATTTTCAAGCGAGGATGATTTTTCAGTCAATAAAGAAACAAAATTTCATCCAAAACTATAGAATTTCCAAGCCAAAAGAAGAATTATCTGCAAGAAAAGTTAATTTTTCAATATAAAAATAATTTAATTTTCACCTAAAAATACACGACTTTTCAAAAAATTAAATTAATTGAAATTGAAACTGAAAAAGATCAATTTTCATGGAAAAATGGAATAGCTACATTTTCAGTTTAAAAGATTAATTATCAACCTAAAATAGAATAGTTGTATTTTTAGTTGAAAAACTCATTTGAATTTTTAAACTTAAAAAAATAAATTTTTTAATTTAAAATAGAATAGTTAAATTTTAAGTTAAAAAAATTAAATTTCAATCAAACAATAGATGGATGTTAAGCCGATTAAGGTTCTATCAAAAATATAAATTTTCAATAAAATGCATGAATTATGAACAAAATATTTTAAGTTTTAACCAAACAAATGAATTTTTAAATAAAATTATGAATCTCTGACGAAAAACATGCTCGAAAAAATGAATTTTTATCCAAAAAGTTGAATTTTCGTCCAAAAAGATCAATTCTCAACAAAAAATGTAACTGTTGATATTCGAGAACAGTTTAATTTAACCCAAAAATACGAATTTTTAACAAAATAGTTTAATCCTCAACCAAAACAAATTAATTTTTGGCCAAACAGTTGCATTTTTAAACGAAAAAATTTAATTTTTACGATAAGAGATGAATTTTTTAACCAAAAACTCGAATTTTTAACCAAGAAAGATTTTCCAATCCATAAAGAAAAACAGTTTTAACCAAAATCTTGAATTTTCATGCACAAAACAGCATAATTTTTAAACCTTAAATATGAATTTTTATCAAAAGAATTCATTTTCAACCAAATTATTGCATTTTTTACGAAAATAGTTGAATTTTCAACAAAGCAGTTCAATTTTCAATAAAAATATTTATTTTTTAACAACATTTAAAAAAATTTTATCCACAATTAAAATCACCTTAATTTCAGTATTAAGTTCCAAAACACCCCGAGTCCAAATTTTAGTCCTATTTAAGCCCTGCATCATTCCAAAAAGAAACTACTTTAGCCCTATCTAATCCACCATGTCCTCTATTAAACTCCGTTTGACCCTCGAGGCCCTTGATCCGTTCTCTTAGGTTCCATGTAATTATTCTGTATTTATATGTGACTTAATTTTAATTATTTAATTTATCTGCAATAGGCAGAACAAGCGCACTTTGTTTGTCTGCGGAGCGGCAGTAAAATAGCACTTTATAGTACTGCAAAGAGCGACACGTAAAGTGACAGCATGGAGGAAGAAGTGAGTGAGAAGTGAAAGAAAAGTGAAAGAAAAGAAAGAGAAGAATTCATTTTAAACCAAAGTTTAACTACGAAGTGAATTTTCCGTTTTCCTGAAAAAGCCCTCTTATTCAACCTATTTCAGATCAAGTATCGTATGCACCACGGCAGTGAAGTTGTTTTATGGTCGGATGCTGTTTTACCGACCTCGCCTACGTTGATAATATTACTTCTGAAAAGTATTATCAGAGATGTATTATTGATGAATATTATTTTCTGTTCTCATTGGTCGAAAATAGAAATATTAAAAATTTAAATCAAAAGAAAATTAAAATTGTTGAGAGCGAACTAATTTCTTCCTTCAGATCGGAAAAATAAAAAATGTATTATGCAAAATCATTATTCTGACTTGCTATTAAACTAGGCACTGCGAGAAAATTATTTCCTGATTTGATTTATGCTGTATAGTGTTTTTTAGTTTTTTATAATCTATATAAATATGTATATTTATATACATATATAATATGTATTTATATATATAATAATAATATAATAATAATATAATATAACAACCAACAAGGTCACGTTTCAGAGAGGTGTCTTTCAGGGCGACACCATGAGCCCACTCCTCTTTTGCCTTACATTATTGCCACTATCTCTAGCACTACGC
>NC_046660.1:88301625-88330497 GCF_010883055.1 Belonocnema kinseyi
AGATCTCTTGATATCGGGACAAGAAAGGTTATGCACATGAACAAAAGCATGCATCTTAAGTCTTCCGTTCCGCGACTGTACATCTCACGCCGTCAAGCGGGTTTATTATTTTAATTTTTTTTTTTAATATGAATCATGAATCGAATACGTATATCGCCGATGCTTATGAAAAAAAAACCTACAAAATAAAGCTATGAAGAAAATTTTTTTTTCAATGACGTGAAAAATAAATTGTTTATTAGGTCGCTTTGAAAAAAAACATTGTTTTAAAAGACTGTGAAGAAGAACACATATCTCAGTAAAATGCTACGAAAAAAATGTATATATTTCGGTACATGCAGAGAAAAAACCTTATTTCTATAAGCGCAGTGTATAAGTTTCGTTAAAACTTTTAATTAAACTGTTTTATCGCTGATTACGAATCCGATGTCAAAAATTCCGAAAACAAAATGGCGGATCCAATATGGTGGACGAGTATACCGAATAAACTTTCGATTCTTTTCAAAATTGGTATAACGGGCTTTTCAAGGTTGCTGATTACGAATCCGATATCAAAAATTCCAAAAACAAAATGGCGGATCCAATATGGGGGACGAGAACGCTAGATAAACGTTCGATTTTTTTCAAAATTGGTATAACGGGGTTCTGAAGGTTGCTGATTACGAATCTGATCTCAAAAATTCCGAAAACAAAATGGCGGATCCAATATAGTAAACGAGTATGCTAAATAAACTTTCGATTCTTTTCAAAATTGCTATAACGGGGTTTTCATGGTCGCTGATTACGAATTTCAAGTTACCAAATAAAAATGAAAATTATTTGATCAAATTTAGTGTACATTGATACGTAAATCTTCGTAATCGTACATGAGATTTTAAATACTTTGATTTGAATAATGTAAGCATTTATGGAATTTATGGATTAAGCTAAGTAAGAGTAAATTTAAGAAATTTTATCAACATTTCAACCAGAATTTATGTGTCAGTGTTGGCCATATGAGATCTATTTTGAAGAATTACGAGAATCGAATCGTAGATTAGCGATCGTAATCAGCGACACCAAAACCCCCTGAGTATAGATTTTGAAGCTCACATATATATATTTTCAAAATTTTGAAACCTCCATCATGAATCTGCTATCTTGAATTTGAATATTTCTGAATTCTGACTTCAAATTCGTAATCAGCGATCCCAAAAAACCCCGAGTAAGAATTTTCAAGTAAATTCACTGAACAGAAAAATACGTGCAACAAAAGGGTAATCTAAAAAATACAAGCATGTAATGTTAAATTATATAACATATTTTATTATTAATAAAATAATAATCCATTATAATTATAACAATAGGAAAAATTTATTATTTGCTTGAAGAAATTAAGTGAAAAGATTTGCTTTCCGAGCGTTTTCATAAGTATTTTTTGATGATACCTTATCACGGTATTTTCATGAATAAGGTTTTTTTCACGGCGTTTTCACAAAACATTTTTTTTTTTCATGGCGTTTTTACGAGTGAACTTTTTTCTCACATCGTTTCTTAAAAAGGGTTTCTTTTTGCAGTGTGTACTAGAATATTTTTTTTATTACGGCAATTCAATGATGCGGGTTTTTTTTCACAGTATTTATACAAGATGTGTTTTTTTCACAGCGTTTGCCAATAAGTATTCTTTTTATAGTGCTTACTGATATATATTTTGATTCATCACATTTTATAGAAATGAGTTTTTTTCATGGCGTTATGATAAAAAGTGTTTTTTTCACAGCGATATAATTTACGGGTTCATTCTCCTAAGCACAGGCGACATAACAGCTATGAAATTAATAATATACATGAGACATAATAATTTTAAAAATAATTCAAATCATATAAACAATTATATATGTAAAATAAGACTATTAATATCCGAAACTGTTTATTATTTAACTCTGTCTATTCGTCCCGAAAAAAAATAAGAGAGTTGGGAAAGGGGATGGACTAAATTTTCTCGAAAATTCAGGACGACTAGATAAGCTTATGAAAAATATTTGGCTAATTGCACCAAATTTCGGGACTATGAGACTCTCAATTATTATTTCAAGAATTTTTAGAAATAAAAAAAAAACTAAAATCTTTGGCTATTTTTCTGCAATATTTTAGTTTATAACTAAGAAGATGGATTTTTCTTGTGAAGAAATACATTTAATGAAATGTGCATATGGAATTAAGTATTTTTAAATTAAAAATTAACGAATAAGGTAGGAAAGAGTCGGGTATGGTGGCACATAGTGAGACGAAATGTTAAAATTTGATTTAAAAAAGCCTAGAGCAGAAATTCTTAATCGATTCTGATTTTTTTTATACACTAAAATAAATCGTTTTTATTGCACTTTTGCATTAACAAATAATGTGCGAACAATGGAAATTTTTACAACTTTATTTTTATCCTTCTGTAAACAATCGAAATAAATTCCGGATCAATCTAAAATAAGTGTAGTAGCATATAATACACCAATCTGTAATCTTTTCTTTTACACAAAGCTGTAATCTTTTAATTAATTTTTTTAATGTGTTAAAGAACTTTTATAAACAGATGTTCAACTTCGAACAGTCTATATATGTTGATACAGATTATTTGAAACAATATTAGATGTGTTGCAAAGATCAATTTTTATCCCAACAGAACACTGTGGCGTCAATTTAAGGTGCATTTAGTGTAAGCAGAATATATTTCTGTAAAGGAATGGCTGAACATTGCATTTGTTTATATAACTTTGGGTATAACATTGTTAAATACATTAAAAGGACAACATTTTCTGATGGAACATCATTATTAAATCAATTTAAAGTCATGTTAGTTAAAGTCGAATGTATTTTCGCGAATGATTGTTTAAATAGTGCACCTGTTTAGAGAGTTTGCTTAAAATTTGTTTATAAAAAGTAGCTAAAACATTTCATGAATTAATTTCTTGTATTAGGTACTAGGATCCTTGTTTTGATCGATTTCGAGTTTATTTTTATTGATTACGGAAAGATGAAAAACATGTATAAAAATGTACATCTTTCACTTTATTTGGCAACACAAAAATTAAATTTAAAATATATTGAAAAATCGGCTCTTATAATTCTCTTATGGATATAATTAAGAGTGTTTAAAAAAAGGATTAAAATCAATTAAGAATTGTCGGCTCTAGGCTATTTCTTACACCAACTAGCTCTTGTTGATTGAAAAATTGTGCATGAATATAATGTCTGTTTTGAAATAGATGTCATGCAGAGTAATGATGAAGACACATTTTCAGTGGAAACAGATGTAAAAGCCTTTTGCAAATATGAAGTATTTACAAAATATGTTGAAATAAAAAAATAAAAACATTATTTTTTTGTGAACTATTTTATAAAGCTTCTGATATAATTAATTGATTGTCTAAAATCTATAAATATATTAAAAGCAATTAAATCTTACAACATCACGTGTAGACACAACGACACCTTATGTATTTCAGGAAGCAAGAAGGACTAACTGAATTTTGCAACACACATTACTTTTATTGGTAAGAAAACATTTAATTACTAATGAAAAGATCTATAGTAATTTTTTTTTGTCGCATCAAACACTCCAAAAATATTTGGATGTATAATTTTTACTCTACAATATTTATATTGTTAAGATAAACAATAACCCTCCCGCTACTAGTCACTATACAACATTTCAGCGACAAATGTCACACAACTCTCCGAGGCTGAAATAATCAAATTAAATATGAGTCGAGGCAACAACAATGTTGGGTTTCTTCTCGCCTGTTAATTATATTATTTATAACCTTGTAATTTAAACAAAAGCCCACAAATGTGGTTTCTACTTCGCATTACGGCTCTTTTCCTTGAAGACATTTGAGGTCTAAAAGAGGGCGTAAATTAATCCTCTACTGCTCAGTAATGTTCGGCAGCCTTGAAGTTTTTAAATATAACTTTGAGACGAATAGCATTTTTTTATCGCACATATTAACCTTTTAGTCTGCAGCATAATGAGCTGGAATTTCAGTTTTGTATAAACTCCACAATAGGAATAACATAATTAAAAAACTCAAAAATCAAATTGACTTTTAAAAAATGGACTTTTGTGCTACTTTAGAAGACTAAAAAATAGCCTAAATACGATATTAATGAAGCCCTCTACGAGGCCTATTAAGACCTACATTTAGAGGTTTAAATTATGAATAAAATTTTGACACGGGACAAGTGAACAACTTACTGCGCGGATTATGAATATGTTCAAATAAAGTATATAGTGTCGTGAATTCATTAAACCTTTTCTTGTTTCTCAACCTCAAATCCCCTTAGGTGGTCTCAGCAATTTTTGCCAGGAAATTTGAGTAACAATGATTAAAACTTTTCTCGAATCTCTGGACGAGAATTTGTTAAATTAATTTTATTTTTTAAGTTCGCTGTATTCTTTACGATGAACTTTTAAAGTCACTTTTAAAGAGTGTTTATGATATCGTAAAGACATGGTCAAATCATACGACGTTTTTACTATATCGTAAAGACACCGTAACGACACGGACATAGGATGTCGTAAAATTATCGTAAAGATGTCGGAAAGAGATCGCCGAATTTTGTGCTCACAGAATTCTGTGGCCGGCTTACCCAACAGGTTTACTCCCGGTCAGAATTGAAGCGCCTCGGCTGGATTCTTGATCCGATTTCTACAAGTGAGTCTTAATTTCTATATTATTTTTATTTTTTAATCTACTGATTATCACCTCTCAAAGTTTAGGCCTTTCTTACATACATAAATAATTAATGCAAAAAGGAAAGTTCTCATGAGCAAAAATATTTTAAAATTTGCTTATTATCCCTTCTAACTTTGTTTTTTTGAACGGCGCTTCTTGAGGAATCTTCAAGGGAAAGCTATTTTTAAATAAAATTCAGGTTTTATCTCTGAATCTAGGTAAATTGACTACATTTGCGAGATATTTTATTTCGCGTCCTTTTCAATTACAAAAGTCGGTCAATGCTAGGAATTTTAATTTAACCGGTAAAAACAAAGTGCGCTTTTGACTTAATGAGGAAACTACGTTTATAGTAAAGCATGTAAGGCTATCTGAATTTTAAATTACACTCCATTTTTTATTCTATGGTGTCAACTTCACTGTCTCATTTTTTCGATAAAAATAGCCAAGAATGTTTCGTATGAAGCACACTTTTTTATTAAATTTTGTCAATGTTATCAACTTTATATTTATGATTGAGGATTTCTTTAACAAAATATTAATTATGTTCTAAATTATAATTTAGATGAATAATAAACATTTAAAGCTCGGATTCTAATTTCGAAAAATGATTTCATTTTCCGATGTTAAATAACGAAGATTGACATGTTTTGACGTTAGATCGTAAAACAGTATTCATAGAAAAACAACCTGACAACTTCCGCAATTCTATTTTGAGCGACTTTTGATGTCAATATAGCAAGAAGATGACTTCAATGACTTCAATAAAGAAATTTATATGAATGTTGATCGAATATTTCAATCGCCTCTTTCGCCTTTAGACATGCTTACCAAAATATCTATGCACTACGAAGTCGCTGAGGAAATAGTGTTGCGACCCAGATATAGATTTTCAGTATGTAACCACATAATTTGTTTCTGCTTTGAAGTATATTAGGTATCCCGCTTTAATGTATTCATTCAGGGTAATCCACAAGGTTTTCCTATCTGTAATTTGATGTATAATGATATCTTGTAATATTTTAAACAAAATATTATTTTGGTTATTTATGGTGTCGAGTAAAAATGAATTACGGCACACGATGGTGGCCCTTTTCAGTCAATTATTCCAAAAATTTGTGTACACGTAATATGATAATATATAAATAATTTTTTAATTATTTCGAATGTCTTAATTTATCTATACCTGCGCAGTTTAGGTTAACCTCAAAGTTTTTATTTTTTATAAACAAATGTTTAATTAACTAATTTTGGTTCTCTAATTGGTAAATAATTCTAAGATATAATTTTAAATGTCTTTGTTACTAGCAACTAATTAATAAGTAATTGTTGAAGTATAATTACAAAAAAACTCTTTTTAATCTTCTATTATCACATTTTAATTACAATTACAGAAGCTGATAATATAGCTAATGTAAAATTCACTTATTATTAAAATAAATAATATTTATAAATATCTGAAATAATACTTTTAAATATCTCTTAAACCCGCATGAATTTTTTCAACAATTTTTTAGTCTTGCAAAATTGAAAAACGTTGCTTTAAAATTATCCGCATTCTTTTTCAAAATGTTAGGAAATGTTTCCAAATTTTTTAATTTTCTATTTATGAAAAAGATGAATTTTCAATAAAATAGTTGAATCTTCAACAAAAAAGAGGATTTTATTTTAAATCACAAGGAGTTGAATTCATCCAAAAAGACGAAGTTTCTAACAAAATGATGAATTTTCAACCAAATACCTTATTTTTCTACCAAAAATGGCAAATTTTGAATGAAATACATGAATTTCCAACTCAAAAATATCTATTTTAAACCAAAAATAGAATAGTTATATTTTATTTCAAAAAATAAATTTTCAAATAAAATAAAAACAAATTTTTAATAAAATAGTTAGATTCCAAAAGAATAAAAAAAATAAATTTTTAAAAACTTACAGGTAAATTTAAATAGAAGAAAAACGAATTTTCAACTATATAGTTGAATCCTCAAACCAACAATCTTTTTAAATGATTATCTAATTTATCCTCACTTTTGTTTTTAATAATGGTATTTTTCCTGCATTTAAAAAATGCATATTATAAAGAAATATTCAATTAAAATTAATTTAAAAAAATAAAAAAGTATTACAAAATTTTCCGAAAATCTTCAGGGGCCATACTTGAATTACGTAAGACGTTTTTTATCCATTTTTGACCCCCCCCCCCCCACCCTATGTAAGATTTCGTATGATTCGCCCCCTCCCCCGAAATCTTACGTAAGATCAAAAACTTTGTAAATTACCGTAAATTTTCCGGATAATAGGGAAAAACTGGTATGTAAATCAAACGATTATAATAATTTATTAGTCACTGAGCTTTTCGTCAAAACAAATGAAACACGGAACAATGCTATCGATCCTAAGAATCGATCCTTCGTACGATAGTATCGTCAGTAACAATAGTGTTGATTAATTTAAAAACCCCGCGATAGCTGCTGATAACTTTTCCTCATATATTTATGCCGCTGGAGCTTGAAAATGATGAAAAATTTATGCTTCAAAATTACTTCTTGAGTTTTCTTCTATGTCAGCGAATTTATAATATCCATATTATCTTAAAATACTTTTTATGCATGCATAAAATTTTGAATAATTATAGACATTTTTTCAGTACAAAATTCAAATTTTTTTCTAGACATATAAAGCAGGTATTTTACTCTTTACGTAAGATTGTCAATGAGCCCCCCGTCCCCTACGTAATATTTCGTAAGATCTGGTCGATCCCCCCCCCCCCCCCCCCCCTGAACGTCTTACGTAATTAAATACGGCCCTTAAGATCATTTTTATATTCTCTGGAAACCTTTCAAGATTCACATTTTACAAAACTTTAAATGTGATTCCCGCGGCTCGAATTTGTATTCCCGATTTTTCTTGATTTTATTCTAATTCCTTGCTATTTTCTAGTTATGAGACACCCTGGCATTATGCAAATTAAACCTCTTGAATAGACAGACTCTAATAATAAAAGATTAAATTTAAACATGCTATATTTTAATCAAAAGTTCGAGTATTTGCCATTTTGTATTTGAAATTGTACATAATATTTAGACATAGTAACAAATAATTTGTGATAATTGGGAAGAGTGCCTCTGAAACTTTCCGTTTCTAGTACCAAATGATTATCGCTAAAAAGATGTTATTTTTACATTTAAAAATCTGCCCACTATGCGGGCACATTCTCATTGCGCGCGGCTCGCTTCACTCGCAAGTTTGTGCGTGCCTACAGCGCGCGACGGTTGGTTCTCGCACTTCGCGCTCGATTATGTATTCACCTCGCGCTCCGCGCTCTGTATTTATATTTTCGTACATTCTTGCGCAAACATTTTAAAATTAAGACTCAAAACATCCACCACTGCAATTTTGTAATTGTGAATTCTCTTTCGTTAAAAGAGCTTAGCTCGAGAGTTTGAGCGCACCTACGACACGCGACTGATGGCAATTGCACTCCGCGCTTGGTCTTTGCATTTATTCCGCATTCGGACACACACCTTTTAAAATTAAAGGTGAACGGACCGACAACTGTAGTTTTGTGATTTTGAACTGTCTTTTGTTAAAGCTCTTTTGGCTTTAACAAACACATTCTCATCACGTATCTCGTGCTTCCCACTCGATTTTTTTCAACATGTCAACTTTTCTACATTATACACACCAACTTTATATCAATTATTATACATTTTTTATGTAACTTTGCCTGGGATTACTTATTTAAAAATTGCAAAATAAAAAGCAAATTGTATTTATCATAATTATTTTTGTATTTGTTTCTTATTTTGCTTTAAATTGTATTCTAAGCTGCTCTGAAACTTGTATCATTTCAATAAATGTATATCATTAAAATTCATAATATGCATAAAAATTGAATCATACTAATTCTTATTTCCTTTTTTTTTATCATTTTTTTTATTTTTAATGTTGTTTTTTACGATTAAATAAAAACTACTGCGCATCTGCATAGGGTCTAATACAGGAACCTATATAGGGTCCTATATAGGGTCCTATATAGGAGCCTATGTCCTCTTTCGTATTTTCTGTGCTTTTTCCAAAAAGTTAATTTTTCAATTTTTAATCTGATGTTTTACGATTAAAAGAAAATCTACTCGTCCTATCGAAAAATGATTAATTATAAATTTATAAATCTTTTTAGGCGAACAACTTTTGTTTGGTAATTTCAGTTCATACTTTGTATCGTTTTTTCAAACAAATTTATTATTTTTATTTCTAATGTTATTTTTTACGACTAAAGCAAAAACTACGTGTCCTATCAAAAATTAACACTCTTTTTTGGATGAACAAGTTTTGTTTCATTTTTTTCGTAGTTTATATCGAAAAGTGATTCATCATAAATTTGTAGTTCTTTCCAGGGCGCGCAATTTTCGCTTTTTCATTTTTTTTAGCATCTTACATAGTTTGACCAAAAAATGGAATTTTTCATTATTTTTGGTACGATCAAATTTGGAATGTTCAACTTTTCGACCAAATTAAAAAAGTTGTTATCATAGTCCTGTAGGGCTTTCAAAAAGCAAAGTTTTCCTTCTCTTGACTTTTTTTCATATCATGCGTTGTTTGGCTTAAAATGTTCATTTTAGTTTGTTTTTTGGATTTTGAAAATGCTCTAACTCTGATAATTTTCTTTTTATAGAAAAAAGTCATTGGGATAAATTGTTTGAGTTTCTGAGTACTATGAACAAACGTGCATAGAATTTTTAAATCTTGGAAAAATGTGGTTTCAAACATTTTTTGGTACGATCAAATTTGGAATTTTCAACATTTCGACCAAATTAAAAAAGTTGTTATCATAATCTTGTAGTGCTTTCAAAAGGCAAAGTTTTTCTTCTCCTGACTTTTTTTCATATCATGTGTTGTTTAGCTTAAAATGTTTATTTTAGTTTTTTTTTGGGATTTTGAAAATGCTCTAACTCTGACAATTTTCTTTTTATAGAAAAACGTCAGGAGGATAAGTTGTTTTAGTTTTGAAGTACTATGAACAACCGTGCATAGAATTTTTACATCTTTAAAAAATGTGGTTTCAAATTTTTTTGTACGATCAAATTTGGAATTTGCAACTTTTTGAAAATACTATAACTCTAGTAATTTTTTATTTTTCGAAAAAAGTCATTAGGAGAAATTGTTAAATTTTTTGATTACTATGAATAACCGTACAGAGAATTTTGGAATTTTTAAAAAAGTAGCCTCAAAAATATTCAAGATGTGCCCACTTTTTGAATTTTCATCCAAAATGGCTCGCTAACGAACTTGACCTTTAGTTTAGGACACTAAGCGAGTGTACCGAAGGCCAATCTAATAGATTACTTTTTTCAAAAGTTATCGTGTTCACAGGCAGACATACAGACAGACATACAGGCATACAGCCATACAGACATACAAATTCGTAAAAACCTGTTTTTCGGATTCAGGGGGTCTCAAAACGGGGACACTTGACAAAAACTGGAGGGATCAATTTTACACAGATCTAATACCTTCTCTGATAAGAATGTAAAAATGTCTCTCATACTCTTTTTGTATTAATGAAATAAGGATATGAATAAGGAACGCCAACAGGGTACTTTTCCCATCTCAAAACTAGAATTATTTGGCTCTTTTTTAACATCTATTTAATTTTTCTACTCTCAATCATTGAGAGAGTTCCACAAAATATAAATAGTAAAGATATGACGACACTTCTACAAGGTCACTGTTTGGAGTAAAAAAAAATACAGAAAATGATAGCTCTACCATCCTACAGCTTCTCGCAAAGAAAACAGTCTGACACAGATTCACTAGCTAACCGAAAGCGCAAACAGAAACTTGGGCAATATTAATAAGTTCACGCTAGCACGCGAACATCTATGCATCAAGTATTTTTTTAAAATAAATCCAATATCAAAAGAAATTGAGAATTGTACACGTTAAAATTGTATTACATATATTATTCAACATATGTATTAATATCTAATTTGCTCAACATTTTCTCAATCGCACGAAATTCCATTCCTCGAGTTATTTTTAATTTGACACTGAAAATGTTTAGACTCGTGTTTCATTTTCGAAATCTTCGCGAACGTAAAATCGGATTTTCTGAATGAAGAGACGTAATTCTTTTTCTAGAAAGTGAGTCTAAAAATATGTAGAAAAATTCGTTTACTTCAAAGTTTGTACGTAGTTGTACGTACATAGTTGTTCGGTACACATAGAGAGTTAGACACTGCTTTATATTTAATTAATTGTCTTATTTTTACATGTGTCCATTTAAATATGAAATCTAGTTAATAGAAAAGGACTGTCTTTTTTTAACTTTCCTTTGATTTTGTGAACGTATATTATTTATATGAAGATCGAATAAGTATTTGGTCTACGTTCACCGAATTTTGATGAACCTAGACATGGCCTGCTTTAAAAAGCAGCAGTAAATATTTTACTCATATTTTACTTAATGAATTTTTAAAAATTAATACAATTCAATTAAAAACTTTTTTGGAAAAGGTATTATATCGTATTTAGATCAAAATTTTTTCCCATAAATCCTAACTCTAATTATCATGAAAACAGCAATAAAGTGAAATAAATAAGCATGCAAGATTGAATATGCTTAATCAATTTATTCCAAACACCAAATTTTTGAATAATGAAAATAAAACCAAGAATTCAACGACTAAATTTGGATAATCGCCATAAAATGTTCCCATTGAAATTTAAAAAATAAATAAATAATATAAAGAAAAACACTTTTTCTGATAAAAAAGAAAAAATTAATTTTTGTGAACTCAAAACAATCTACTCTGCTCGAAGTAATTACTTATTTGTACGATAATTCTATGCCCATATAAACAGCTATTTTCATCATGTAAAAACAGTTAATGTAAATTCTAATTAATTATAGTCAAATTCGGAGATAGTCGCAGTTTGGGATGGAAGGTGGATCTGGCCTAACCCAACTGAACCGGCGTATGGACCGTTTCCGGTGGATTTTACTGCATTGTGAAAAAGATTTTGAAAATTGTTTCTCTAATTCGGAGAAAAGGTGAAACTGAATATTTAATGAAAATGAGGAAAACAGTTTGCTATTATACGTCAAAATAAATGTGTTTGCTGCTTACGTACTTGAAACGCTTGCGGGCCGTTGAGCATCTCGTTTAAAAGGAGAGCTTTCGCTTGCATAATTGGACAAGATACACTGTCTCTGACTTAATTAAACTATTTGAAGACAGCACCATCAAAAAGCACATAACTTTTTTCTACCAAAACACCGCACGTCAACAGATCAAGTGGAGAAGCACGCACTTCCACGTAATCGCATAATGCATGTGGCAGTGTCATAGGTATCATAACGAGACGTACGAAGAAGTTACTTAACAGAAAATTACTTACTTTTATAAATATTAGATTAATTGTTTACGAAAAACAGTTTTCACAATTCTCACGTCAACACTTGACAGTTTTACATTACAAATCACTGCAGTGGGATTCCGATGTTCGGAGTCGCTCGGATCTCTCTTTCTAGCATGTAAGATGGACATGGACAATCCGTTCCCAAGTGCGAATTGCCGGAGCTGAATACACGGCCCAGCTTTGGTCCAATTTTGGCAGCCAAAGGTCGGCTAAACATATTGGGCCAATATCGGCATTTTAATCGGCGCAGTGTTGAGCCAGTGCTGGCAGCCTATATTGTCTATTTATATTTGCCGATCCTCCACCGATGCTTGGCCCATTATCGGCACTTTATTGCGCCAAGTCTCACTCTTAGTACGGGGAACCATTTTTCACGAGGATCAGCCAAAGTCTGGCCCAGTGACGACACATTACTGGACCAAGTGTCTCTTTTACCACAGCAAACCATGTTTCATTTGAATCGGTCCAATGTTTAGCCAGTGCTGACAGTCTATATTGGCTATTTATGTTTTCCGATCCTCCACCGATGCTTGGCCCAGCATCGGCACTTTATTGCGCCAAGTCTCACTTTTAGCACCTAAAAAACCAATCTTACACGAAAGATAAAAATGATGTTGAAAAATCGTCAAAGTTCATGATGAAATTTCTAAGTTCTGGCATTAAAAAATTTGAATGTTTATGAAAATTCCTGTTCACAGTTCGTGTATTTTACATTTACATTAACTTTTCTTAACTGTACCTTATGAGGATGTCTTTTTCACAGTGTTTCTACTTGTCGGTTTAGCGAAGTGGTTAACACTCCCGACTGCTAGGCGATAGATTTAAGTATATAGAAATAGGTTCGATACCTCGTAGCGTTAGAAATTTTATTTGTAATATAATGTTCTAAATGTAATATATGTATTCAATCTAAACAGGACCCAGTGTTGGGCCGACAATGGCAGCCAAACCTTGGCTACCAAGTGCAGGCCATAGTTGTTATCATTCCGTCATTGGCGCGATGATGGCAGCCGAGCTTCGGCAATATTTTGGCCGTCTATGGGTCAATGCTGGGCCGTATGTGACTTCGCACTTGGGTAGGCTCTACGATTCCACAAAGAAGAAGTATTGAAAAGATAGAGGGGGGAGTGAGAGAGAGAAAGAGAGAGAATGATCTTCAGAAACGAAAAGTAAGACAACCCAAGTGCGAAGTCACATACGGCCCAACATCGGCCCATAGTCGGCAAAAATATTGCCGAAGCTCGGCTGCCATTATCGCGCCACTGACAGAATGATAACTATGGCCTGCGCTTGGCAGCCAAGGTTTGGCTGCCATTGTCGGCCCAACACTGGGTACAAGTACTGAACCAAACCTATCTGCTATCGTCGCGCCATTGCCGGATTGATAACTATGGCCTTGACTTGGAAGCCAAGACTTGGCTGCCATTGTCGGCCCAACACTGGGTACCAATACTGCTATAGTATAAGGTCAAAGGATATGACAAAAAAGGTATTTAAAAAATTAATTTTAATTGATTGCGATTTTAATTGATTTCTAACGCTACGGGGGTATCGAACCTACATCTATATACCTAAATCCATCGCCTAGCAGTCGGGAGTGCTAACCACTTCGCTAAACCGACAAGTTGAAACTCTGCGGAAAAGCCATCCTCATAAGGTGCAGTTGAGAAAAGTTAAAGAATCAAATTTTAAGCTCTCTTTTTCTAATTATTTATTATTATGCGACGTTGTGTAAATATAAAATACACAAGCAGAGAGGCTAACTCAATAGAGTAGCCGACACTCAAGTGTCCTTTGTTACGCTTTCGGATTAAAATTTAGAAGTAGGTTTTTTTAATTTCATAGTTAACAGCCTAAAACATAATAATTCGGAATCTACGGGTGTCGATGACTTCAGATATCTAACTTTTTTTTTACTGCTTAAAATTGGAATTAATAGAACGTTTCTCATAAATGGAATGAGATACGCCAAAAAAGACAACATTTTTGAATTCAACTAGAAAATTGTATATCAGTATATAAGTTATAATTATAAATAAGTATAATGAGAAAATTCATCAATTAAAAAAAAGTGTTAATAATTTGAAGAGAAATTTAAAAAGGGAGAGCGGATTAGCCACGACCAACTACTGTAAAGTGTAAATAACTCTGCCCGCCCGGTACGTGACAAATACAAAAGAAACATTATATTACCGTCGCACCACTCTTAAAATGACCACTAAAAGGATCTTGATAAGGACCCATGTCTCTCAAATTATCTGCGAGACTATTTCGTTTCAAATCGACTCTGTTTATAGACTCAAATGGGCCAGGCTATTTCACTAAAGAAAACTCAGACATTTCTTTCGGTAGGGACTCGCTCAAAACTGGGCCGATTAAATGCCAATATTGGCCCAATAACCTTAGCCGACCTTTGGCTACCAAAATTGAACCATCACTGGGCCGTGTATTCAGCTCCGGCAATTCGAACTTGTGAAAGTACTTGAAAATGATTGTAATTTTTATAATCTTTTTTTTTTAATTTTGGAGCAAAATTGAATTTATTGTTTTAGTCATGGAGTTTTTATTTTTCAACTAAGACTTTTTGTTGCTGTTTCTGTAAAAAAATTGCATGAAAAAGGGACATTTAAAAAAGTATAATAATGGTGAAACATTGATAACATTGCTTTATAAATCGCTAAATATATGAAGAACCATGCACTTCTTCCTCTAATCCATCCGTAAACCCCTGTTGATGAAACTTTAATGAACAATATTTTTTTATAGGATGTGCACTCTCTTAAATTTTTAAAACAAGAAAAGAAAATACATCTGTTTCAATATCAATGCATTGTATAAATTATAAAGTTGCCGAGGAGGTA
This sequence comes from Belonocnema kinseyi, assembly GCF_010883055.1. Taxonomy (NCBI): domain Eukaryota; kingdom Metazoa; phylum Arthropoda; class Insecta; order Hymenoptera; family Cynipidae; genus Belonocnema; species Belonocnema kinseyi. The sequence continues at coordinate 88,316,621 of NC_046660.1, forward strand.
TAGGCGGTGGCTGCAAGAGGCGGTCAGAATAAAGAGGAAAAGAGGGGCAATGTGGAAATTTCAAGAGGGGCTTACGGATATATATATATAATTAAAAATTTGTCATAAGGACAATCGCAGGATTTCGCCGGGAGCGGGTGCGAGTGCTAATCTAAATGAAAAACATATTTTGAGGTTAGGAAATTGTTTCCTTCTCAATACCTTGGCGAATTCATATTTCCGCAATAAGCAACAACAAATCTCGTAATTATCAATTGCTACCTCTATAAAAAAACAACAATAACGTACAAGAATCAAATGAGATATTTGAAGGTTGTGCAAAATTACTCACTAGAATATCATGTCAATTGGCAGGAACTACTGGAAAGAAAGCAGGATTGAAATCGTTCCTTTTCTCAGACCTAACAACATTCGGAAAAATGGTCACAAACACTGTATCACTCGCGACCGCACAATCGCAAAAATCGGTACTACTAAGACCCGATAACAAACAAAAACCACTATTTCAAAAAATCACCGACTTATTCGAAAAACGACACGTTTGGACAGTGCCAAAAAATATTCGAAATCGTTCTTTTGAAATTTCACCGTTGGCAGCAGTGAAGGTCGTTTTCGTTGAGAACTTTTGATTTGCTGTTTGTTGAATCACCAACCAATCAGAAGAGATGTTAAAAGAATTTAAAAATCGAATGGAATGAAATGTGAACAACCCCGCAAAATTATTAAAGGATGTAGACAATTATATAGAGGTTATCTAGTGACGAAATATTACGCCAGGATCAGATTGTACGCAGTTCATTTTATAATTTTTTCGCAAATCTGTGATTTTAAGGCAGAAATAATCATGTTACGCACAGGAGTAACAATTGCCAGGAGTGCATTGAATGTGAGGAATTATGCAAATGCACCAGCTCAGGAAGCCGTGATTTCCGCAACTTTTAAAGTCCAGGATAACAAGGATTTCAATGATCGAGTGAAAAATTCGAAAGTTCCAGTAATCATTGATTTTTTCGCAACGTGAGATACTTGATTTATGTTAACCTGAACACTTATAGCTAAGTTTTTTGTTTTAACATAACCTCAATTTTTAATCTTTTAAATTTTAGAATTCATACTTTACACAGTGTGCCTGAGTCGATCGCTAAAGTAAAGCGACTTCGTAGAACTATACCTACATGAAGAACTCAAATGTATTAGAAATTTGACGATGAGAAAAATTAGAATCCGAATATTCTAACATTTTTTATAATCTTTTAAAATTAGATGTCACAACTCATAGCCACATTTTAGAGAATTGATTTCGATATTTTCAAATATTAATTGTTAATTTAATGATTCAGAAAATTTAAAGTGTAAAGTTTTTTTTTTAATTTACCGGCCTCAAAAATTGAAGCTTGTAAGCATAATTTTGAATTTTGTTAATATTAAATTTTGAAATTATTCTAATTTCACACTTTTCTATTTTTAAATTACTCAGCTGTAGAAGATTTCAATTATGAATTGTAAAATTTAACAAAATTTAAATTTAAAATGACAAAATGTTAACCGTTGAAGTTCGAAATCCCTTTTCTATTTTTAAACTCATAGATATAAAGGATTTTAAGTTGAAAGTGTGTAATTTTGAATCATTTACATTTTCCTTCATTTTAGACTATTTAGGAGTATTGAAGTTTCGATTTAGATCATTTTTTACTATTTTATGCCAATTTTAAATAAGGTTTGAACTTTGAAGTGTCCAAAATTGAAAACGCTTGTCTTTTTCAGTACATTTAGTAGTGTTATTTAAATATTTGTCGTAAACATTTTTTTTGTAATGTATCAAGTATCTTTTATAGTATATATTAAAAAATAATTTACATTTAATATTTTGCCACAAATTTCAAACTGCATGCTTTCATTCAATTTTTTATTCAGTTTTGTATACATCCTTTAAAAAATGTTAGATTATTGAACTTTTTACTGCCAATATTAAAATATACAAAATACCATTTTTATTTTATAGATGGTGCAATCCTTGTCGAATGTTAACGCCTCGAATTGAATCAGTAGTAGCAGAAAAGCAGGGACGAATTCTTCTAGCTAAGGTTGACATAGACGAAAACACAGATCTCGCGCTTGATTACGAGGTTTGTTCATTCAAATTTTATTAAACCTAATCTAGCAACTACATACAAAAGTTAGAAATTTCTAAATTTGTTTGAAGAATTTTTACATATTTTAATCAGGGTTCTTACAAAATCCTGATTTCGAAATTCCCTGACCAAGTTTTCATTTTCTTTGACCCTTCTGAATCTTTATGTTTGGCATAAAAACAGCCTTACACCTGGATAATGCATAATTTTAGTGCCAACAAATTTTTCTAAATTTTTTAAAAATACTTTTAGTGGCAACAGTCACACAATTTTATAACTGGTGATTCGCCAAAATTATGTAAAGAACACGTAAAATACATGAACTTTCTGCCAAATAGTTGAGTTTTCAAATGGAAAAAGGGAAGAATTAAATTTTCAGTTAAAAGAATTAATTTGCGACGAAGAAAAAAGAAATTTACAACAAAATAGTTAAGTTTTCAAGAAAAGTGATGAATCTTTAACAATAAATTCTAGAAAAATGCAAAATAGTTGGTATTTCAACAAAGAAATAAGAATTTTCTAACAACTAGTTAAATCGTCAACCAAATTAGACTATTTTTTAAACCATAAATGTGAACTTTAACTAAAAACTTGAAATATCAAACGAAAAATATGAATTTTCTATCAAAATAATTAAATTTTCATTACAAATAAGACGAGTGTCAAGAAAATAAATGAATTTTCAAAACAAAAATCAAATAGTTACATTTTAGATTAAAAAAATGTTTAATACATAAATATAATATTTAAACTTCCAAATACAAAAAATTAAGTCTTAACAAAAAATAGAATAGTTTAGTATTTAGATAGGGGACGTTCAGAAAATACGTAACGCCCAAAAAATGAATTTTTAACCAAATAGTTTGATAACAGATAAATTTGCAACTTATAATAGTTTCATTTTTAGTAAAAAACTAATTTTCTACCAAATAAAATAACTTTTTAACTGAAAAAACTAGATTTTTCAACAAAGTAGTTTGATTTTTAACCAGACGGATGAATTTTCAACCAAGAAGATAAAAATGACATAAAAAAAGTACAAAAAATGTAAGTTACATTTTCATTTAAACAAATCAATTTTCAATAAAAAAATTCATTTTCAACCTAAGATGATAAATTTTTTACTGAGAAGATTAATTTTTTACCAAAAAAATACCAATTAGAATATTTAAATATTCAGTTCAAAAAATTAATGTAATAAAAAAATTATTTTAAACTTAAATTATGAATCATCAACCATAAAATTAAATTTTTAACAAAGTAGTTTCACTTTCAGGTAAGTAGTTGAATTTTCAAGCAAAAAGTAGGAATTCTAAACTAAAAATGTAATAGTTGATATTTCAATGAAAAATATTTTGATTTTAAACCAATAGCAGTTGAATTCACTCAAGAAGACGAATTTACAACAAAATAGTTGTATCCTCGACAAAGACGGATTAACTTTGAACTAAATAGTGGTTATTTATAACCAAAAAGATGCAATTTCCAGCAAAATAAATTAATTTTCAACCCTAAAAGACGAATTCTCAACAAAAGTTGAAGTTTTAACAAAATAATAAAATAAACTTCAACTTCAGTTTATCGAAAATTCTCCGACATTCCCTGGCCTGTAGCAACGCTGTTAATTTACCAAATTCATCATTTGTAATTTTAACTCAATTTTTCTTTTAAGGTTGGATCAGTACCGGTTTTGATTGCAATGAAGGACGGCAAAGTCCTTGAAAGAATTGTTGGATTACAGGACACAGATAAACTCCGTCAATTTGTGGAAAGATATTCAGAAACAGACAAATGAATTGTGACTTTGTTATACTTTAGATGAAAAACTAAGTTTTATAGCTCATCTTATTCCTCACAACACAGTCAAATTCTATCTCGAATGAGTGTTATTAGCTGCGATAATAATTTTATAGGTCCGAATTTATTAGTGTAATCCTGTGGAGGAAACCATTATTTTAAATAAATGTAGGCTCTCAAACTGATCCATTTCGTTCCTCACAATGTAAAATATATTTTAAAAGTTTCGATACAATAATTTTGTACAACGGATTAATATAAATAGATGCAGTTTTGTTCATAAAGGAATCCCCAGCGGAAAAAAATGATGTCACTTTGTATCTTTCTCTACAAATGTTAAAAAAAGCACCAAATTCAACTATTCCATTCATATTTGTATTAATTTTCAAGTCTCTGTCGGCAAAGCTTGCAATAATTGTCTGGCTCTCTGGTATTCTATGGATTCCACTGCGTCTTCGGATTCTTCAACTACTTCCTCTATTTTTTTTATTACTTCCATAGCTTTTTTTACCAGTTGATCCTTGACCATTCCTTTACATCCTTCAAAATATTCCAGAACAGTTGGATAGAATTTTTCGGTCACTAGGTTTTCATCAAAAAGATTATTTACTAGCCAGATCTGCTTCACTTTCTCAAATTTCCATTCGCTTTTCGCATGCTTCCACTGAAATAATAAGAGAAAATATAAATAATTATTCATACTATTAAAAAAATATATATTCTAATTAAATATAAGTTGGTAAATTACCTTGGAAACGTAGTTCAAAGCTTTTGTTGCAGATTCATTTTTGGTTGCCTCACGTTTTTCCTTTTCCCTCAGTTCCTGCTTTTCCTTTTTCAACTGTCGTTTGGAAGGTTTTTTCTTTTTCTTGGTAACAACATCGTTTTCTTCTCCATTTTCGGCAGATTCTTCTTTTGCTTCTATTTCGACCTTACTTTTTTCTTCCTTGGATTTCTTTTTCTTCTTTTTAACTTTAATATTTTCAGTTTCTTCTACATTTTGTGTGACTTCGATTGCTTCTCTATGCTCTTTTAATTTTCTTTTCTCTTTCTTCGATTTCTTTTTCTTTTGCGATTCACTATCATTTATTTCTTCATTTGATTCGTCCATTTTTACATTGGTTGATTCAGTCTTCTCTTTTTTCGACTTTTTGCTTTTTTTACCTTTCAAACTGGAGTCATTCTCGACTTCAACACTTTCGTGAGAAATTTCGTCCTCTGAATCATTCGTGGTGTTTCTGAAAGAAAACATCAAATTTGTAATATAGTATTACGAATATTTTTAACGGAGAGACTAAACCCACGCTAGTACTGTGTACACTATACTTTGATTTTGATAGTATTTTAAGGCTTTTATTTTTTAACTTTTTTTTCTAGTTTTGAAGTTCACCGAAAACTTTCAGACTATAAAAATATTATATTTTTATTAAATAATTATATTTATTCATATTAATTTAATTCTATTATTGAAAATTCGTTGTTTTGTGTTGAAAATTTAACTATTTTAGTAGAAAAGTCGACTATCTTGGTATAAAATCTGATTATTTGGTTGAAAATTAACATTTTTATTGAGAATTCATCATATTCTCTGGTTTAAAGCCGAAGATTCATCAATTTGTTTTCTTGATTGAAAAATCTGTCTTCCTTGAAAATTCAACGCTAATTGAAAACTCACCTCTTTCGGTAGAATTTTTATATTTTTGGGTAAAAAGTGCAACTGTTTGGTTGAAAATTGATATTTTTTAGTTGAGGATTCAATTGTTTTTAATTTAAAATTAAAACCTTTTTTGTTTAAATATAAAACATTACATTGTTCATTGAATTCATATTTTTTGGTTGAAAATTCAACTACTTCATTTGAAGTCAAACTACTTTGTTACAAATTTTGGTTGAAAATTCATTTTTTAACAGATAACGAAATAATTTAATTTTTAATTGAAATTCATTCTTCTTGGTTGAAAATTCAACTTTTTCATTAACAATTTAATTGTTTTGTTAAAAATTCAATAATTGTGTTTAAAAAATGCATCCTTTTTATTGAAAATTCATCTTTCTGGTGTGAAAATTCGTCCTATTTTGTTAAAATGTCATATATTACATTTTTTGTTAAAAAACTTAAATTTATTAGAAATTTGACGTACAGAAAAATTCAAATTCGCACTTTCTATCACTATTTACAACCGAAATTAAGTTTTTCTTTTCAATTTAAGATTTGAAATTGAATGGCTCAGAAATTTAAAACTTGCCACTTTAACTTTTCCAAACTTTCAAGTATTTGCCAAAAATATGACATTTTTAGTAAAATAGAAGTAAACAATTTTGTTGAAAATTCTTTCACAATTTTGAGCTTCTAAATTTCCAAACGAAAAATATTCAATATTATATAATTACATACAAAGCAGTAGTCATTCAAATTGAACACTTTATTTCCATGCCCTCAAAAAACACTTATAATATTACAAATACAAAACTAAAATTGAATCGTTCAACGATTCAAATTTAAAGTAAGGATTAATTCCTGAATTGTATATGTTGCTTTAATTTAGAATTTTCTAATTATTATGGATTTTATTCGGAAATTTTGAATTGTTTTAACATGTCTATTACAATTTTAACCTTTTCTATTCTGCAATAATTTTAGTATAAAAATACTTCAATTTGAAACCTCGCCTATTTTTAATCTAGTGTCAATTTCGTGAGTTATTACGTTTTTAAATTTATAATGAATAACTTTTTTCTTATAGAATCTTTCCAAAAAGTAATATTTAGACTGTATGTCTGTTTTAAGATTATTAGGGAATATTTTTTAAATATCTGATTCTTAAAAATCTCAAAAAAGGGGAAATCGACATTTTTCATGAGAAAGGGGAAACAGGGGAGAGATTACGTATTTATTTTTACATTTAAATTATTTTTTTTATTATTTCTGCCGTTACAGAATTAATTTCTTTAAAATGGATATACTTCTTATGTCGCTAAAAATCAATCAAGGTATACAAAAAATGTTCGAGACAACATAACATTTTTTAAATATATAGGATTTTCATGGTTCGAATTCATTTATTGATCATTAAATCGCGATACTTAAGTATAATTAAATATTTCTATAGATTTATTACTTCATTCTTACTATAATTAATACTTTAAATTTAAACTAGAAACAACACTTTTCAATTATCTCAAATTTAAATTTAAAAAAAAAAGCTAAACACAAGCACACAGACCGCGTATTTTACTTCTCTGCATTTTCATTTTATAATTTTAGATTCAAAACGAAAATTAGTGCATCCACACGTGGACTGATAAAAAGACGCAAACATCTAACCTTTCATTTTTTAGCTTTTTAGGCGAACTTTCTTCGTTTGCAGGGTTTAAACTCTTCGGTCGTTTTTTTCCTTTTTGTCCCATTGCAAAATCAAATTTGTTTAATTTGTTATTAATAATTTATTCTGTTTTATTCAAATTTTTGTTTACTGCACAATCCACCATGCAATGACCTAACCTCACTTCTCTACGCATGTTTTCTCCTTTCTGTCGCATTCATTTCGATTATTCTCGAAACTCTCGAGTCGTTGACAGACAAAAAAGAATAAAGAAGTCATCAGCTAATTCTAGATGCAAGTTATTTAAAAATGTTTTTTCTTATACTGTAGTAATTACAGGCATTAGGGTAAAGAACAATTAAAATTACGACTTCTAAACACTTGACGATAATTAAAAAACTAACGTGAACGAAATTAACGTGCTATTTGAAGGGAAAAAATCATGTCGTTGACGAGGTTAGGTTTTCTCTCCAGAAATGTATTTAATTTTTCACAAAGGTAAGTGGTTTTAAATTGTACCTTTCATGCAATTCTTAAAAAAGAAAGTTCATAAAAATTGAATTTTTATTTACTTTTTAGGTTAATTCTCAAAGTATTCTGTATTATTGTTAATATTTATGATGCAATTTGATTCAATACACTGCTATGCTGTAAAACTGTAAATATTAATGTGCAACGCAAAATTTTTGAGCATTTTGTCAGTTCCAATTGTTTTAATTTAAAAATAAAACCTGAATACATAATAATTACATTAAAGAACTTTTTTTTTAAACAAAAACTCCAACGTTTGGCAATGATCTTTATAAACTAAATATTTTTATATGAATGTTAGTTTTCGGTATATAATATGATACATTTTTTTGTCTATACCGTTTTTTATGTTGAAAATTAAGATAGACCGTATGCCGACATGTTTAAAACCTTTCTTTGACATCAATTTCTTATTAAGGCATTATAAATTGTAAACGAATATTACAAATGATACAGATGAATTGAACAGTATTTATTTATTGAGAATTCGTCTTTTTCTGTCGAAATTAATCTTCTTGCTTGAAAATTCATCTTTTTGGTTTAAAACTCAACTATTCCAGGCGAAGATTCAAAAATTTAGATGAAAATTCATCACTGTTTGAAAATATTATATTTTTTTAATTAGTTTAAAAAACATTTTTTGTTAAACTGAAAACGTAATTATTGCAATGAATATTTCATCCTTTTAATAGATATTTATCTCTTTGGTTTGGCAAAATTTTATTTAACTAAAAATTAAACTTTAATTTTTGGTTGAAAAATTATCTTTTTTAATTGAAAATTCTTGTCTTTTTTGTAGTAATTAATTTTCTTGATTAAAAGTTCAAGTTTTCGGTAGAAAATTAATTTTGTTGACTGAAAATTCAACTATTCCAATTTTGGTTTAAAACTATTTTTCAGTTCAATATTGAGGTATTTGGTTAAAAATGTGTCCTTTTTGGTTCAAAATTCAACTATTTGGTTGAAAATGTATGTATTTCGGTTTAAAATAGTCTTTTTGGTAGAGAATTAATCTTCTTGTTTAAAAATTTATCTTTATGGTGGAAAATTCAAGTTTTCCATTGAAATGTTCAGCAGATTAATTGAAAATGTATCATTTTGATGGAATATGAAACTATTCGGTTGAAATTTAAACTGTTTAGTTAAAAATTAATTTTTTTGGTTTCGAACCCATCTATTCCAGACGATTATTCATTATTTTAGTTAAAAAATCAACACTTTGGTTCAAAATTTGTTTTATTTTTTGAGGAATTTTTTTTTTTAACTGAGCATTTAACTTTTCCATTTTTTGTTGAAAACTCAAATTTTAAGTTCAAGATTCAACTATTTGGTTGAAAATGTATTCTTTTTTAGTTCAAAATTCTACTATTTGGTTAAAGATTAATCTATTTTGTTGAAAATGAAATATTTTTACTTGAAAAGTTAAGAATTTGAAGCGGTTTCAAAATTCGAGTAGTCTCAAGAAAAGATGGCTTGGCGGTACTTTCACAGAAAATTTGATTTATGGTGGAAACTTAGAAAATAAGCTAGATACGTGGCCTTAACTTACGAAATTAAATTTTTGAAAATTACCTGAAACTTACCAAAAAATATTTGAAAATTTTCCGGAAATTTCTGTAAAGTTACCAGAAAATGTGAATGAATCAATTAATTCACGTTTTTTGCCAGAACGACACAAGATATGAAAAAGTAAAAATAAAAGTTTCTGTACAAAATTAAAGTTTTTTTTTCTTAACAATATAATTTTATTTTGTGATAAAACTCTAGGAAGTTTGATTGTTGAGAATAAAATGAAACTTAAAGGATTTTATCAATATTTCCTCTACAATCTCGAAATTAAAGAGAGGTAGAGAAAGTGTTTTGGCAAAAAACGTAAATGTGCGATTTTGAGAAAAAAACCTTTTTTCTCTCTCTAAGGCCCGAGCACGTTGTAGAACTTCATGAAATATACTTTGCATTAGGACGACTCGAGAAAAAAAATAGTGGAATCTTGAATAAATTGACTGAATATTAAAAAAAAAACCTCCGCCATTTCATCACTTTTAAACTTTTTTCGAATCCAAGAATTTCAAAATATAGGAGGAGAAATGATTCAAATTATCGAAATTGAAATACTCATAGCTTTTTTAACCAAATTTTATTGGCGAATTGATAAGATACATGTTGTCTAATTCCGTTGAAAAACAACATATTTTGAGTTGCAAATAACTCTAGGGCTTGAGTCTAAACTGCCTGCGCGATAATTGCTGGCATAAAGTGGGTTCCATGCTATCTTAACATTAAATTCTTAATATTGTGGAAATGGCCCTTTTAATGCTAACTAGAGCTATTTTTCGTGCGACAAAAAAGCGGTCCGGCGTTGCGAGGTCAACATTATTTTACGAAAATATGCACTGAATTTTAAGCCTAAGAAGATAAAATAATTTTTTTTAAATTATTATTTAAAATTCATAAACTTTACAGAAAAATTCAAGAAATGTTTAGTTATGTTTTTTAGTATTATTTAATGATTTGATTAATCGATGGTGCGAATATATTTAAGAATATTATGTAATGTAATTATTCAAAACTTTCTAAATTAATCATATTATATAATTAAATCCCTAAAAACTCAACAAAATATTATTTATAAGAAACTTTCAAGACTGTATACAGAATCCGAATCCTTTTTTTTTGTTTAACGCAAAATATTGGAATGGCTTCGTAATACGAAAATTTATACACCGAAAAAACGTGGAATTATCGGGAATTTTTTCCAGTATTTGAGTAGGGTCTACTCAATTGATTGCGGGTGAAAATTTCTTTAAAAATAAATTAATTTTTTTGAAGTTGTTTAAATTCTTAATATTCAAACATTATTCAGGCTCACCATCCATACGATAAAACGAAACCAGTCTTCAAAACCCATAAAGCTACAAGAGGAAATTGATTTGGATAAACCTGTCGAGTATTCAAAAACAGAAGCTGCAAAGTGGTTGGCAAAACACACTCGTGAACCAGAGGAAAATAAACCCCCTTATCAAACCTACGTCATATCTGGATCCCTCGCTGTTTTTATGGTATATTTCTGCATTCTAAGGGAAGAAAATGATCTTGATTTATTAATAGATAGGCCGCTTGATGAGGTTCTCAAAAATTTAAACAAAAGCAAGTAGATGTATAATTTTTAAAATTGTAAGTCATTTTACCTGGCCAAAACTGTGGTCAATACTTTGAAATAGAGATTGTAAATAAATTGTAACACTTGAGATTTTTTTAATATTCCTCAAATCTACACGAAAGTATATAAGACGCATTACTTTTTCTGAGCTTTTTTCTAGATTTGAGAACATTCAATTTTAAGAAAAACTCAAATTTGAAAACTATGAAATAGAAAGCCATCTTCTTTAGGGGTGACCACCCTACAGTAGATAATGAACATAATCATTAACTAAACAGCACAAATATACCTAAAATATTTTTTTTTAATTTTATTTTATTAACACATACAGTAACCTAACTATTACTTAAATTAAATATTTTACACCCATTAGTATTTCAAATTAATGATTATCTAATATCTACTGTAGGTTCATTATCTATTGTAGATTGGTTTTTCCTGTATAAAAAGTTATACATTTAGTTAACTGTGAAGATATAAACTGAACAAAAAATTCAATCTAATTGGGATCATGTGTGATTTGATTGAAAACAGTAATGTTCTTTAATGCATAGCACACAAAATCTTAAAATTTCATAGTTTACTAAGTTCATGGATAAATGATCAAATATTATTAATTTCAAGATTTAAAATTATAAATTGGTTTAAAACTGAATCATATTTTTCGTCATTTTAAGATTAAAAATATGTACTAAGTTAATCTAGTCAATGGTCTATTTATTCTGAAAATTATGAAAAATACGAAAAAATTGTGTTTGTTGTTGCACTTGTTGAGGCGGAAACAAACCGAATTTTTTGAAAAGAGTAGCAAGTGAAAATATATACGTACAAGATATCAGGGTTGATGAGTGACGTGTAACTGTAATAGTTTTTTGCGTATAATACGCTTTCTACGTTATATATGTTACAGGCAAAATCCGATGTGCCGTCACACCGCGAATTAAATTGGTAAAAAAACTTATTGATTATATTTATCAATTTTTATATCGAATATAATGTTTTATTTAAAGCACGTTATTTTCTAAAAAAGTTGCAATTTTGAGGGGACTGAATTTGTCTTCGAATTTAATTTTCCGCTTCGTCAGCCATCGTTAAGAATTTTCAAAAACACTGTCGATTTATAAATATCATTCAGAAGCGATAAAAACAACTTATTCGGAAATGTACACTGAAACTCAAACCATAAAATAAAAAATTTACTTTTATAATACTTCCAACATCAGCCCCAGGAACTTCTTTTCAAAAATCTTCCAAACTTCGACGACCACGTCAGTAACTAGATTAAACTATTGTTGTTTTGAGGGTAATAAGTAGGTGCATCAGTCCCTAAATAAAAGGGCGGTGGTAGGGACTCAGTGGGCACACAAGTCCTAAACTTGTCCTATATACGTCTTTCGGCGGACGTCTTAAGGACGTCCTGAGGACCTTTTAAAGGCATGAAAAGATCCAAAGTATGTCTTAAAGACGTCAAATCATATGACATAGAGGTACATTCTAAGGACGTCTTTAGGACGTCCCGATGCCGACTGGGGAGGGAGTGGGGAAATAACATTTCTTTATTAGTTACGAAACTAATACGAAATTAAAAGGAAGTTTTGTTTTGAAGTGTTATTGCTAAACCATTTTTAAACTAGATATTCATTTTATCTATTTTAATTAAAGACAGATTTTTTATTTGTCATACTAAATATTATTAGCGTTGTCTAAACAGTGATTTTCGATCTCAATAAATTAATATTTTAAATGTTAATAACAAATTTTAAAACCGAAATACCTATTACCGACTCTTTCTTACTGGAAAGTTAGGTTTTACAATAAATATTGTAGTTTTTTTATCTATTAAATTTTACAGTTTATCTTTTATAATAAAAAGTATTTTACACGTATATTGAAACTAATCACACTTTAGAACAATAAAAATATTCAAAATGAATGATTTATGTTTTCTAAGTCTATCTACGTTAAATATGATACATATTGAGTTTTTTCTTTTTAGAAAATAACCTGCGTTAAATAAATATATTAAAAGAAAAATTTATAAATGTACTCAATAAATTATCTTAAAAATTTCACCCTGATCATTTCTAAAATAAAAACTTTCAAATCTGTTCACAATTGCGATCTGTAGACTATTTGGAATTGTAAATTCTCGAGCCAGCCTACTGTGCAGTTGGAAAAGTAAACCACGCAGGTTTTCTTTTTACTCCGGACTTTGCCTGAACCTGTCGGGCACTTCGCCATTTGACTAGGCAGATTCCGAAACGAAAGTGCTTTGTTTTTATGAATTATATCATTTGCAGCAAATAAAAAAAAAATCAATAATTTGCCTATAATGGGGAAAACTGCATAATATATAGTGTATTCCCATGACAGGATTTGAATTTCGAGAATTAAAAAGACAGAATAAACCACCGCAAAAATGCATGCTTTGCAACGAAATGTTTCAAAATATAGATTTAAGTGGATTAGAAAGTTATAGGTGCCTAACTAATTGTTAATTATTCATATAAAATGTCTTTTTATAGTGAATATTAATGATTATGCTGCGTCTACTGACAGCAAAAAGGTGTAGCCAACTGTCCCGGAAAAATATGGCCAGGGCTCACCAAAAGGCAGCCATTGGCTGCATTGGCTGCCAGTGGCAGTCAAAAGACTAGGTCAAACTGGCCCTAACAAATCTTGTCGTTCGACTGGTTTCTAGCCCTTCACGGTCATTATACCTCCCGCCGCGCCGGGCTTGAAAGACATTATCCTTTCCAAAAATGAAATACAATTAGAAAAAAATATATCAGCGTCTGATTTAATAATATAAAAATAAATATAAACGTCTTGTTGAATAATATTTATATATTTCACACAATTGATATAATGTATAATGATAAAATGTTTAGATGATATTGTTCAAATTTCTTTAATAAATATTTATTGAAATAA
>NC_046660.1:88330597-88334493 GCF_010883055.1 Belonocnema kinseyi
TCAAGTTTTTAATTCTAACTGTTCTAAAAAGAAGAAAATTTGATATTAAATCATCAAAATTTAAGAATTTTTAATGGAGAGTTTAAAAAATTAAGAATTCATCAATTTGAATAGATTTATGACTCAATGGTCTACTCTCTAAATATAACTCAGTGAAATTTCACAGATTGTGAGTGAAATTTCACTGATACAAATAGCCTCTCTACTGGAATTGTTTAAATTCTTATATCGCCTATATTTAAACATTTTTGTATGAAAGCTTTGAAGTTTGAAAGCTTCTATTAAACAGTTGAACTAACGTCACAGTAGCTTCAATCCGCTCTTCATTTACAAGTATTGCGAATTTTTAATAAAACCAACACAAAATCTTTCCAGTAACTTAGGTAAATTATTTTTTAATCTTTACTTAAAGTTTTTACAAGATAAAGGAGAACGATAAGAATGAAGAAAAAGGTTTTGGCGAAAATCGTTTCTCTCTTTTTTTAAAATGAATTTGCATTCAAAATTTTTCGAATTTTTCCTCCTTTTTAAAACTTTTATGACAGCTTCAATTTGCAGGTAAATTTGATTCACTTTCTCAATTAAAAATAAAATTGAAATTAGAAATTAAATGTATTTAAAATTCGAGTAAAAAGATTCAGACCCCCCGGCGTGAACGACGAGGAGACGTAATTTACCGTGACCGTAACTCTTCGCTCGATTCCTGGAAAACGAAGAAAAAAATGACAGAAAAAATTGGTGGCAGCCATGCACTTGTTGTGGCAGCCAACACCTGCTTGAAGTGGCGAGATCTGAAATAGGGTGATGCCCTGCACATAGGAAAGTATAAAGTCATCTGTATACTCAAGCTTTCTCTAAACAAAATTTGTTTAATCCGCCCGCTTTGTGGACAGGTTTAAACAAATCGGCCCGTAGCGCGGGCACATTCCCCTGACGCGCGGCTCGTTTCTCTTGCAAGTTTGAGCGCAACTGCCGCGTGTGACTTTTGGTTCGCGCGCTTTGCGCTCGAAAATACATTTAACTCACGGAGCGCGTTTGTCTTTGTACTCCCCCCCCCATATTTGCACATAGACCTTTTAAAATTAAAGGTCAAAGCATCGACAGCAATAATTTCGTGATAGTGAATTCTCTTTTGTTGAAGCTCCTTCGGTGTTAACGAACACATTCTCATCACGTATCTCGTGCTTCGCACTCGAATTGATCCCTCAAATTGTATATCATTTCCATAAATGTATATTATTATAATTCATAACATGCATTGGTTGCAGTTGTGGTTAATTATTGTGTGTTTTTTGGAATTTTACAAATGCTGTAACTCTGGTAATTTTCAGTTTTATAAAAAAAAGTCATTAGGATAAATTGTTCTTCTTTTAAATAATATAAATATCCGTACAGAGAATTTTTGAATCTTGAAAAAAGTGGACTCAAAAATATTCAAAATTGGCCTTTATTTAGGACACTACAAAAATATTCCAAAGGCCAGTCCAATCTGTCAATTCTTTCCATAGTCATCGCAAATCTAATACCTTCTCTAATAAGAATGTAAAAAAAGGTCATCGGTGGTAAAGCTGTCAAAATGTTCAGAAATAACTAATTTCATTGATGTAATTTACTACATTTTTTGATAATTTTTGCACAAAATTCGCATTGAATTATACAAATCATGGTAAGATGACCAAAAAAGAGACTAGATAATAATGAAATACATATGTTTCATGTACTAACAAATCTAAAGTCTTACGCGTTAGGATTTTGAAAACACCCAGGGGGAAAAGTCGGATATTAGCCAGAGTTAACGACCGGCGCAGTACCACGCCAGTTGTAATAAAGAATAAATACCAGTACTATGGCTGTTAGTACTGTGCCAACCATCGGCATAGTATTAGTTTACGACTAGCTCAGTACTGACTGTCATTACTGGTAGAATACTGACTCAAGAATTCCGCCAACGGTTGGTGCCATACTGTTTTACAACTGGCCAGTACTGACCGTCACCACCGATGAAATACCGACACAGGAGTTCCGTCAACGGTTGGCGTGATACTGGTATACAACTGACGCAGTACTGATACGTATTACTGTTCTAATACTGACGCAAGAGTTCAACCAACGGTTGGCATCATACTGGTCTACTACTGGCTGAGGAGTGTAATATGCATTACTGGCATGATCCAAGAAGCTATGGTCTGGCCACGCAAACTGTCCCGAAAAAATAGGGTGATGCCCTGCACATAAGAAAGTATAAAATCATCTGTATACTCAAGCTTTCTCTAAAAACAGTTTGTTTAATCCGCCCGCTTTGTGGGCAGATTTAAACAAATCGGCCCGTAGCGCGGGTACATTCCCCTGGCGCGCGGCTTGTTTCGCTTGCAAGTTTGAGCGCGACTGCATGTGCGAATTGCAGAAAAACTCGAAAACAGTCTTATAAATAATCGTATAAAGCTAAAATGAAAATGAGGAACATGTCACTTATATTTATGAAGAATATAAAGACATACTTGCAACATATTTGTAGATTTATAATTCCGTAGTATGCACACGGCCGATTTTGGAAATAACGAAGAAAGTATACAAATTTTCTTGTGTTTTTTACTACTGAACTTATTTTAAATAATTTGCAGTAATTGTATAAAGTCTGCTAAAGTAATGTTTTTATTATTTTAATTATTATAAAAATTAATTATAAATGATTAAAAATAGAATCATTGATGATAATAATGAAGAATTATTGCGACTATTATAATAATACAATTTAATACAATGTACTTGCTGTACTGAACCCCCATTCGGCGTATTATTTCAATTTTTGTATGTTTCGGAAGTTTTACAAGTACTGCTTCTCTGCTTAAGCGTTTCTTAATAATTGAGATGAAAAAATTGAAGTAAAATACCAGTTTCATCCTGATCTAAAACTTAATTTTTTTAAGTTTTATAATTTTTTAAACGATGCTTTCGTGATGTAACTAGTTTGGTTTTTATTCGCGAAAATAATTTATTTCAGGTAGTGTCTAATTTAATATACAAATAATCCCATTTAATTATTTTCAAAACCAAAAAAAGTGACAGTTTGTTACACCGTGATACCATCACACAAAATTTCATTTTCTCCGAACTGAATAACTTTTTTGG
The DNA here is from genome assembly GCF_010883055.1 of Belonocnema kinseyi. Lineage (NCBI taxonomy): Eukaryota > Metazoa > Arthropoda > Insecta > Hymenoptera > Cynipidae > Belonocnema > Belonocnema kinseyi. The sequence goes on from NC_046660.1 coordinate 88,333,727, forward strand.
TTGACATTTTTTTCATTATCATTCAGAATTTCCATATCTTGAAATATCACGGGAGGTGTTTTTATACTTTTTTAAAACTAAAAATTGAATTTTTTATCTCAATCCGAAGAAGTGCCCGCTCCAATTTTTAGGTTACTGTAAGTTTCAGATTTTCAAGTTTCACATATTGTGCCCCTAAGCTGGATAACTGTTTCTGATCAAACTTTTTAGACCTTAAATCAGGAATACTTAAGCTTTTGAGTATGTAAGTTTAAGAAACGCTGTGCTACATCATGACGTGAAATAATTTGAATCGTTAGAACAGCGTCTCTGCACTGTCATGGTAACCAATATGGAGGTCACTTTACGAAAGTCGAGACGCGGCCAGTGATCCCACATCTGAAACGAGATGTGGTTCATACAATCACAGGACTATGTCTATGCAGTGATCCCAGATCTAAAACGAGACGTGGTCCAATACTATGACACGTCTATGTCCGTGTGAATATGGTAGGAGACGATATAAATGCCTGGGTTGCGTGCGCAACCCATTTATCCTCTTCTGAATTTGAAAACTCGAAGGTACACGATTGCCAGTCGGAACACTTCGGCGGTTCTATTTTTATCTCTATCTGCTTTGAAATAAAATGAAGAGATTGGGATTTTAATATTTCCAGATTTCGATGCTGGGCTAGCGATTCTCATTATTTGAATACTTCGCGCGCCTCTTTATATGCGCGTATTTTGAGGTTACGCTACTCAAGTATAAAATATAAATAATAAATTAT
>NC_046660.1:88334593-88338446 GCF_010883055.1 Belonocnema kinseyi
GAAAAATTAATTATTTTGTTGAAAATGTAACTATTTTGTAAAAAAGTCCTCTTTTCTATCAAAAGTTCAACTACTTTGTTAAAATTTTTATTTCTTTCATTTTAAGGTTCATCTCTTTCGTTGAAAATACATTTTTAAAACTGACAATTAATCTATAACATTTTTGGTTAAAAAATCATGTATTTTGTTAACAATTCGTCTTTCTTTGTAGAAATTAAATTGCTTTATGGAAAATTTATACATTTCGATTAAAAATTACATTTTTCGGTTGAATTATCAACTGTAAACATTTGTTGTTTGCAAAGTTGTTTTATTGTAAATGCAACTATATTGTTAAAAATTAAAATCATAATTTTTGGGTGGAAAATTCTATTATTCACTTAAAGTTGAACTACTTAGTAAAAAAATTAATTTTTTCTTATTAAGGATTCATAATTATAGTTGAAAATTCAACTATTTTCCTTTAAATTAGGTTAAAAATTCAGCTTTTTTGTAGATAATACTCTTTTTGACTTTGAAATTAAAGAATTTATTAAAATTAAATTGGCCTTTTTTTAATAGAAATTTAATCTTTTTGGTGGAAAATTTATCATTTTTGGTCAAAAATGCAATTTTTGGGTTAAAATATGAACTGTACATCTTCTTGGGTTTACGAGTCGATTATTTCACTAAGAGTTGAACTACTTTGTAAAAAAATACGTTTTTTTAAATAAGCTTTTATAATTATGGTAGAAAATTTAACTATTTGGTTGAAAGTTTAATTCTTTGGTTGAAAACTCATATTTTTCGCTTAAGAAATTCAACTTTTTAAAAATAATTCGTCTTTTTGACTTTAAAATTAAATAATTTCGTTGAAAATTTGTGTATTTTGTTTAAAATTTGTCTTTTTTGTAGATAATTAATTTTCTTGGTCGAAAATTCATCTGATTGGTTGACAATTCAACAACTTTGTTGAATATAAATTTTTTCAGTTAAAAATGATTTATCTTTATCTGAAAATTTAACTATTATAGGATTGATTAAAAATTAATCGTAAATATAGGTTAAGTTTGAACATCGTTTTTTTTTTATAGAGCATTAATCTTCTTGGTCAAAAATTCACCTTTTCCCTTGGAAATTTAACAATTTTATTGAACATTCGTTTTTTTTCCTTGTTCAATTCAATGTTTTATCACAACTTTTATCTAGAAATTGAACTATTCCATTTTTAGTTAAACTTTATCCTGTAACCTGTATTAGTTAAAACACCAATTATTTGTTAGAAAATTAATTTATTTGTTTCCGATTATGACTTGAAATATTATTTCAGTCTAAAAATTTTTTATTTTTAACCCATTTAGTTTGAATATTTGACCGTTCATTTAAAACAATCCATTACAAACAACTGTTAAAAAATATACAAATTTGAACAGAATGGTTCGAAATAGAAAGCCTTGAATTGTTAAATTTGTAATGAGCTAAATTTTCATTTTAAACGCTACAATTTTAATTCAAAAAAAGATTCAGAATTAATTTAAAACTTAAAATTATTCAAATAATTTGAAACACGATTTACACTTTTGCAGATTTAAAAAAAAAAAGCTTTTTGAGAATTGTATAGTATTTAAAAAGAATGACAAAAATTGTTGTGATTGCTAAGAACATTGAAAACGATTTTTTATTTTGACAAATAAATTTTAAGTAAGTATTTGAAAACATTTTAAAACTTAAAAAAAGAGAATCCGAAAAATTTTAAGGAAATTTTTTTATTTTGCAGTTTTTTTAATTTTAGGAAAAAATCTAATTAATCAAATATTTCAATTTTCAAACCAAAAGTTTACATTTTAACAAATTAAATTAACTTTCTATCAAATAATTGGTGTTTTAACTAATACAATGTAGAGGATAAAGTCTCAACCAAAAATTGAATAGTTCAATTTCCAGATAAAAACGATTAATTTTTAATCAATCCTAGATTAGTTACATTTTCAGATAAAAAAAAATAATTTTTAATCGAAAAAATAAATTTTTAATAAAGTAGTTAAATTCCCAACCAATAACATGAATTTTCGACAAAGAAAATTAATGATCTACAAAAAAAGACAAATTTCAAACAAAATACATGAATTTTCAACGAAATTATTTAATTTTAAAGTCAAAAAAACGAATTATCTACAAAAAGTTGATTTTTTCAGCGAAAAATATGAGTTTTCAATCAAAGAGTTAAACTTTCAACCAAATAGTTACATTTTTAACCATAATTATAAAACCTTGTTAAAAAAGCGTAACTCAACTAAGTAAGTAATTCAACTCTTAGTTAAATAATCGACTTTTATGCCCAAGAAGATGTACAGTTCATATTTCAACCAAACAATTGCATTTATATCCAAAAATGATACATTTTCAACCAAAAAGATTAAATTTCTACTAAACAAGGTCAATTTCCAACAAAATATATGAACTTTCAACAAAATTATTTAATTTTAAAATCAAAAGGAGCATCACCTACAAAAAAAGCTGAATTTTTAACCCAAAAATATGATTTTTCAACCAAAATTTTAATTGTCAACCAAATAGTTTAACTTCCTATCAAATTGTTGACTTTTAACGCCCAAAGATGCAGTTTTAACAAAAAGGTAAAATTTTTAATAAAAAATTTAATTTGCAGGCAAATAGTTGACATTTCGGCTATAATTATTAATCTTTAATAAGAAAAAATTAATTTTTTTACTAAGTACTTTACCTGTAAGTGAAAGTTAAACTATTTGGTTGACAATTAAAATCTTGATGGAAAAATCATATTTTTCGCTTAGAAATTCAGCTTTTCTGTAGATGATACTCTTTTTGACTTTAAAATTAAAAAAATATATATATTAATGATAATATTATAATTATGTTATATTATAATAGTCTCATTTAAATCTTGGTCCGCATTTGGAAGAAATTTAAGAAATTGGTGATTTTGGAATTCATCTCGTTTGGATAAAAAAAACGCGGGCGGCCCGGGTTCGTTTCCAGGCCGATGCACCATTCGGTTCGGTTTTGATTCCTCTAGAATCAAACTGAAGGGCGAACGCGTCCTCGGGTTGCGGATAGAGGGTCCCTGTACCAAGGATTTCTGCTTAATATGGTTACAAAAATAAATAGGCAGTCGCGGACAATTGTCCAGGGGTGGTCCCGAAGGACTTAAACCCCAAACGGAGGTGTGAAAACCGTGCCGAAAGCTGAATGGCACCTGGGTGAGGTGTCTAGAACGGTGACTCTGGGATACCGGGCGACCTCTCAGAGTACGCAGCCTTATCCTCGCATGCGGGGCTCTACAAGGATGGACGAACCCCTTTCGCTAGCTTCTCGTGGGAACAACAATGACGACACCAAACATAGTTGTAGTAAGTGTGGTTCAAAACAACAAAACGCGCAGGGCTCCCGACAATAGGTCGGCCAACAATGCCGACCAAACTAGACCTGGGGGAGCCAATGAAAATGGATTCAATGCGATGGATCGGCGGGATCTCGCGACCTTTGGGTGGACGGAGCAACTGAATTACGACTTGCTAGAGTGCTACGATGCGAGTGTGGCCCGTGAACGGGGTTACATGGCACGGCTGCATGCTCTGTGGTGCGAGAAACACCTGGAGCTATCGCACTTTTTGCAGCAACGTCTGCGAAACCATGCTGAACTACTCCGTAAAAGGGGCTATGTAAGCGGAACGCCTACTCTACCACAGCTAGAACAAGCCGGCAACAAAGAAAGAAAGGCGGCACTAAGGCTAACCGCGGGCAGGCATCCAATAGATGAAGAGCGATGCTTTACGACCCGGAGAAACATCAAAACCAAGGTTTCTCTCAAGCCTAAAGATCTGGCTGAAATGGA
>NC_046660.1:88338546-88344313 GCF_010883055.1 Belonocnema kinseyi
GCAATCGGGTACCTTCGAGTTTTCAAATTCAGAAGAGGAGAAATGGGTTGCGCGCGCATACCAGGCATTTATATCATCTCCTTCCATATTCACACGAACGTATACGTGGCATAGTATTGGACCACGTCTCATTTCAGTTCTGAGATCACTGTGGCTATGTGAATATAGTAGGAGACGTCTTCTTTATATTTACGTTGTTTTGTGCCTGCCTCTAAAGCTTTGTACATACGGCCATGATCCTGTAAGTTTGTGTTTTGAACGTAAAGTTCGTAGCTGACGTAACTCCCTCTCTCCTTCGCGCCAACTAGAACAAAGGTGAAAAGCCTCCCGGCAAAGGTATCTTTGCTCCCGGCCAGCGGGGCAACAGGCTGGGGAACCCAGTCCATTGCCCCGGGTGGTGGAACAAAATACGAGAAAAAGCTAGGTCGGCCCGACCTCTCCCTCTAATGGAAGGAGAGGCCTGACCGAGCCCGCCACTGCCCGCAACCATTGAAATCCAATAGAACTCCGGGTTTCCAGCACCCATTAGACGGCAGCGGACGCTATTGGTCCAATTGAACCAGCTCGCACGGGCAGTATATTTGAAAGAACAGAAATTAAAATTTTAAATCAGCGAGTTTAAGAAATCTGAAAACGTGAGAAAATACTCTAATAGAGGGTTTAATTAAAAATTGATCAGAACGGAACGGAGGAGGGCATTTCAGGGCTCTAGTTAGAGATTTAATGAGGTTGGGTCGGAAATTTTTTAATCTGGGGCAATTCCAAAGGACATGGTCCAAATCTTCTTCGATATTGGGATCACACGGGCAGCTAGCGGAATCGGTGATATTTTTGCGTGCTAAACTGGTATTTAAGGCGTAATGGTTACTTCTAATGCGACAGAGGGATATAATCCATTCTTTTCTCGCGTTAAAGGAGGCAAACCATGGTTTATTGCGTTGTTTATAGAAACATTGGGTGTAGTGGACACCTTTCGAATTGCCCATAGCAATAACCCAGACATGACAGCTGTCATTGAGATCCTTGACGGCAGAGTGATAGAAATCCGAGTGAGGGAGGGGAATATTTAGAAGATTGGCGTTTGTAGCTGCTGATTTAGCAGCCGCATCTGCATACTCATTACCGGATATTCCCTTGTGGCTAGGGATCCATTCTAGTTTAACAGTAAGATTAAATTTAGCAAGGGTTGCAAGACGGTTTCTAATAAGAAAGATCAAGCTAGACTTAATGGTGCTAGGACACGGTGAAGCCACACTCTGGAGAACGCTTAACGAGTCAGTAAAAATAACCGACTTTGAAAAGCTGTTCTGCAGGATGTAGTCCAGGGAGTGAAGAATAGCTATAGCTTCGATAGAAAAAATAGAGGCATGACTGGAGATTTTCCATGAACGAGAGAAGTTTGTTGACGGGCAGATATATGCACAACCTGCGGAGTTGTCAGATTCTGATTTTGAACCGTCTGTAAAAAAATGTATGTAATCTTTATACTTTACGTCTATCAAATCACAAAACAGGTAATCTGGTGCAGGGCTGCCCTGAACCAAATGACCTATGTCCTGTTCAGTCTGGGGGACAAAAAAGTGATCTTCGTAGGGAAATTCGAAAAATGGGTGCACATATGCTCTTCTTATTTGGTGTTTGAAGCCTTTGACCTTGCCAAAGGCATTAAGAAGAACAAATATATCCCTAATACGATACGTATTTTTGGGTTGAGAATTATTCCAGAGAGTTAATAAACTATCGGGAAGAGGATGATCTATAAAGGAAAAGGTTTTGATTATATACTTTTTGGCTAAATAGCAAAATCTAATTTTTAAAGGAGGCTGACAAGTTTCCGCAAGCATGACATTATGGGAGTGCTGCTGCGGTACCCGAGTGCTAATCTCAGTGCTTGATTACGAATTTTCTCTAATTTATCAAAGTATTGGTGATTTTTGAAAGTAAAAATATGTGAGCCGTAGTCAATACAACTTCTAATCATAGTGTTATAAACTGTCAGAAGAATAGTGGGATCGGCCCCCCACCATACTCCCCTGAGGACTTTTAGAATACTCAAAACTTTGCGACATTTATCAGCTAAATAGATGAAATGTACATTAAAACAGAATTTAAAATCTAGAGTAATGCCAAGAAATCTCGCACTATTCGATGGAGTGATAAGTGTTGTTTAAAGTTAAGGAGAGAGACGGGTCATTAAAATTGAGGTTTAATTTGGAAATAAAATAGGGCTAAGGATGCTGCCCTAAGGCAGACGGATAGTGCTGATTCTGAGTCCAATAACCTCACCATTAATTTTGAAATATATATTTTTGCATGCAGTGAAACTATATATAAAGCGAGCCACGGGATAAGGAACACCTAAATCGCGCAGGTCCTCCATTAAGATCTGTGGGATGACACTGGGGAAGGCTCCCTTTATATCCAAAAAGATGCCTGCAGTGACCTCCTTACTTGAGAAACCGGACCAAACTTCGGTTGCCAGAATGGCCAGATTGTCGGCGCAAGATCTGCCCTTCCTGAAACCGAATTGGGAAGGTGATAAGCTAAAATTGTGTTCTAGATACCAGTTAAGTCTATTATGAATCAGTTTTTCCATTAGTTTGAATAAGCACGATGCTATAGAAATTGGGCGAAATTTGCCTTAAGTTGATTTTGGAATAAAGAAAACGAGAAACTTGTTACAAGAACTTGGAAATGCTCCGGATTGAAAAATTTGGTTGTAAATTGCAAGAAGAGCAGATCTGGCTTCAGCAGGAAAATGTTGGATAATGTTGTAGTCTATTTTGTCTAAACCTGGGGATGATTTGATATTAAACGAGGAGATGGCGATATTGAGTTATGAATCAGAAAATGGAGCCTGTAAGTAAGGGTTAACTCTAAAATCACAGGGAAATTTGTCATTGAAAACGGTAGGAGGGCAAATTTCGTCAATTAAAGAATTGAGATGGGCAATCACTTCTCTATCAGCTGAACAAGAGGCGGTGGCTGGCTGGGTGAATCTGTTTTAAAAAATTTTTATAGTTCTTCATACCTTTGAATGAGGGGTCATCCTATCAAGGGAGTTGCAAAAACTTCTAAACGAATTTCTTCTAGCTTCGTTCAGGGTTCGCTTGATCATTGCTTCAATTCTTTTTAAATTAACGTAATTGGGATTTACTTCTAAATACTGCGATGGCTCTCTTTCGTTCAGAAGCAGCCTAGTCGCAAGTTTTGTCCCACCAAGGTGCTGGGACAAAATTTTTACTTTATTGTTTGCAAAAGTGATTGCCAGCACCCGGAGTGAGAGCTGCTTTAGGGGGGGGGGGGGGCAAGCCGCGGAAACTGCCTTGTCCACTCCTTCAACAAACGTGTCGTAACTATTCAAAGGGTTAGGTGACTCTAGATTTAATTTTTGATCTTTAATGAATTCTGATAAATTGGAAGAAAATTTGAACCAGTCAATTCTTTTGAAATTATATTTATGGGAAGTATAGACCGAATAGGTATGGATAAACCCAAGCCTGTGACCACCGGAAAGTGGTCACTCCCGAGATAATCATCCCAAACATCTAAGACAGGTATAGGGAAAAGATGAGAAGTGATTAGTGCGAGGTCGAGAACTGACTGAGAATACCCAGGACGGTTACGAAACGTGGGGTTGCCAGTATTCAGACAAATGAAATCGGAATTATCTAAAGTAGAGCGGAGTTCAGAACCGTTATAACAATTTTGAAGGCTGCCCCAGGATGAGTGGTGACAATTAAAATCGCCACCTACAAACACATTATTGTTGTTAACTGCGAGAACAGAGTCGAAGAACGCCGTCCAGCATCTGCTAGGAATTTTATTGTCCGCTGAGGGAACTCTGTAGACTGAAACAATCAGGAGTTCACCCACGGAGGAACCTATCGACACCGCGAACGTCTTGAGGCTGTTTTCCACGTTAACTATAGAAGAAACTTTCGAGAAGGGAAATGTTAAGAAGGTGACCCTTCTTGTTCACGACACCTTGACAGTTCCACTGCATTATTCTTAATTTATTAATTTGGGCCATTTTGTGAAGGAAGTAATGAGCAGGACAGCGAGTTGACGCAGTTGTGGAGTTGAGTTAGTAAGCCATGACTCTCCCTGGAACTCCATGAAGCTCCTGAGGCGAGTGCCCCCATGAGACCCATGAGAGCGGCAAGAATGCTATTAATGATAGGAATGGCTTCGGAAGTATTCAGCGAGAACGGGGGTACTTCTGAAGGTGGCTCAGGTGGTAGCTTTCGCAGCGCGCTACCTCTAGGCAGGACATTATCTGTTCTTCCGTTATTGAAGAAAGGGAAAAGGGGGGTGGGTGGGGCCCTTTTTTTGGTGTTATGCTGAGTTAGGTTGGGCTTTGGTTTATAGTTCTGGGATTTTGAATTTGCTCCCGAAAGAGGGGGTGGGGGCGGTTGGATTAAAACCTCTGAGAAGCTTTGAAACGCGGAGCTATCGGAATAGGTGTTCAATGTTGGAGTTGAGACATCTGCAAATTCCGGAAACTGGGAGAAGTTAATAATGGAGGGGGAGTTGCGATCTGAAGTCGCAGTTGAGGAACCCTTCTTGGGACGGAGGATCGCTTTGGATTCGTTGTATGAGAGACTATGGTCTGCTGCGTATATGCGGAAGTCATGCTGGAATTGATATTCCGGGCAGTCTCTGGAGGTAGCTAAGTGAGGGCCATCGCAGCTCACACACTTAGGCGCTTTCCGTGGTGCGCTCGCACACGGGTTGTTCACATCGTGTTCATTCGGGTCACCGCAGCGTACACAACGGGGGGCCGAGCGACACTGAGAACTAACGTGACCGAATCTCCAGCACTTGTGGCACTGGATAACATGCGGATTATGGCGATGCACCTCGGTGGAAGCGCTATATATGGCTATTTTGTCTGGGCGGGATGTGCCTTTGAAAGTTAGAAGGACTGAGCGGGAGGGAACTATTTCGGCTGTTTTAGTTTCTTTATTGATAATTTTTCTATTGAGGCGTCGGACTTCCAGAAAAGAAGAACCCCTCAATGCACCAAGGATTTCAGCATTAGCCTTGATTTCATCAATAGTGAAATCAAGTGGGATGTCACGGATAACACCCTGACATGAGACAAAATTTGCAGGAATGAAAGCTACTTAACCTTTTGATTTTAACATGGGGTCGTCCAGAATTTTGTTAGCCGCACTTCCAGATTTTAGGGATACTGAAACTTTAGCGAAGCCGTTCGCTTTAACATCTTTGATCGCGTTTTTGAAAGTGGAATTGAGAAAACGAGCAAGGGTCATGTCGTTAAGTGGCTTCTGAGCATTTTTCGAAGATGGGTCGCGTTGGATTAAGACTTTACATTCGCCCCTGTGGCCCTCACTCTATCGGTAAGAAGTCGATGGGCCCTTCCTGTTGCTCTTGGGAGGAGTGGCATTTTTATTAACTTAGACGTTAATCGGGTTGGCGTTACGAGTAGTGTCATTTCGAGTCACGGAAACATGCGAAAGAGGTTGAGCAGAAGGTTCTAACAGCTCTGGCTCACCTGACTCCATGTCCCAAGAATCATCACCACCCGGCAGTTGCGCAGTGTTAGCTATATCGAGCTGCGATAAGGGGCTCTGAGAGCCTTTTTGGCGTTTGGAGCTATCGTCATTCCCCATGTCTTCGCGTCTTCTGGACTTTCTGTGGCCAGGGTTGGAGAACGAAAGCAAGGCATCCACGGCGCTCTTGGCGTCGAGTTAAAAATGGTCAAAACCGGGATTCTGAATTTCAGGATTTGGGCAAGCCC
>NC_046660.1:88344413-88359539 GCF_010883055.1 Belonocnema kinseyi
CTCGTCCTTTTTGGAGTCCATGAATCCCCGGCTTAGCGAAAATGAATTTTGGCGAAAAAAAAAACAAAAAGTAAATAGAGGGAAAATGTAAGAAAAGGCGCACGTGCGCTACACAATGGCCGACGCAACGCGTCGGCCGCCGAGAGAGGTTACCGTACCAGAACACCTGAATGGATCGATATCCACGTACTCCCCGAAGGTACAATGAAGTATGTCAGCTGAGATATAACTCTCGCTAAAATACGCAGCAACTTGCAATAGCAACACAGATTACTTAGTCGGAAACTTAAGACGACTCCTGCTCCATTCTGTACGTGTGGTTGTGAATTTTCGACGTCTAGTAGGAGACGATATAAATGACTGGGTTGCGCGCGCAACCCATTTCTCCTCTTCTGAATTTGAAAACTCGAACGTGCACGATTGCCGGTCGGAACATTTCGGCGGCTCTATTTATATCTCTATCTGCTTTGAAATAAAATTAAGAGATTGGGATTTTAATATTTCCAGATTTTGATGCTGGCGATTCTCATGATTTGAATACTTCGCGCGCCTCTTTATATGCGCATATTTTGAGGTTACGTTATTTCAAGCATAAAATATAAATGATATAAATATTAATACTATTATACATATATCATTAATGAAAATATTATAATTATGTTATATTAATATTTTGTTGTATACTATATTCTGTTCATTATACTGTATACTTTATATTGTGTATATTATTGTACATGATGAAAATAAATTATATAATTAAGTATGTTATATTATAATTATATATAGAATTGAATAGAATTTATTGTCTTCATTGTATACTTTTACAAGTTTTTACTATATTCTTTTGCTCTCTTAAAGTTTTAAATAAAACGAAGCTACATATTTTCTATCTTAGAATTTTTACCTGAACAGATAATAATTAAATCATTAAATCGTTACATATTTCTGTGTCTATATTACAGTTCGTCCTGTCCTTAGGCTATATTTCTCCTCTATGTCACTATTTTATTCGATATTATAATTATATTAATATTAGCATTAATTAGCTGTAAATGATTGTGCTGGGGCTTTTAAGCGTTTGATTTATCTATTAAACCAAAAAAGTTTAAATAGCCTCCGGACTTTCAAAATTATAAAATTTGGTTATGAGAATCATTTGGAATTAAACAATAACGAACTATAGCTACCTAGAATTTGTTTATATTATACTTTTTTCATGACTACTTGGCACTTCGATTTTTAAGATTTAAAATTGCTAGAAATTTTAAAAAGTATTAATACAAAATTTTGTACTTGTTAGTACTTATGATTTGTAATTGTTTTATTTTAAATGATTCTCATAAATAAATTTTCTAATTTTGAAAGGCTATTAAAATTTTTTTGGTTTAACAGATAATTTCAACTTCCAACGCTTAAAACTCTAGCACAATCATTTACAGCTAATTAATATTAATGTTAATATCAATATCTGTTGAGATAATATTATTACTATTATAATATCATATATAGTAAATTACATATTATATTAATTCTATTATAATGTACCCTGATTATACTTCTTTTTTCTAATTTTCATGTACAAACTCGAAATTTTAATTATTTTTTAAAATTCCTTGACCCAGATCTTAATTATAGTTTTTTCAAAAAAGCTCTGATAAAATTTGAGTTTACCAATTGAAAATGTAAGAAATTAACTTACTATCAAAATAATTGAATTTTCAACTAAAAAGAAGAGAAAAACAAATTTGCAAGAAAATAGTAACATTTTCAACTAGAAAGATGAATTTTTTAACTGAAATCAATAATCTTCAACCAAAAACTGGACTTTTTACAAATAAGTTTAAATTTTAGCCAAGTAGTTGAAATTTTAACTAAAAAATTGTGTATTATAAACAAAAAAAATTAATTCAACAAAAAAATACAAACTTTATAGAAAAATTAATAAATTCTCAATAAAAACAAATAGATTTTCAGTCAGCTAGTTAAGTTTTTATACATAAAAGATTAAATTTCTCCCAAAGCAGATGAATTTTTAAACCAAAAAGAAAAATTTGCCACAAAACAATTGAATTTTAAGCCCGAAAAAATTATTTTAAAAAATTCATTTTCAAACAAATAGTTAAGTTTTCAACTAAAGCGATGAATCTTCCACAAAAAAAAAGTTTAAATTTTAAATAAAAACTGTTGAACTCGTCCAAAAGTATATCAATTTTACACGAGAGTTGACTTTTCAGTCAATAAGGATTTTTTTTTAAATTGTTGAATTTCAAAGTCAAAAAGATGATTTCTTACAAAACAGTGTAAACTTTTTTTTAAACGGAATAGTTCAAAGACTTCAGGTTAAAAAACATAAACCAAAGCTATTATTTTTTCAGTTGAAAATTAAAATGTTTTGTTCGACAGTTCGATTTTCAAAATTGTCAATTCAGCAATAAAACTGTTGAGTTTGGATTTATAAATAAAAATGAAAAAATTAATAATATCAAGCGACTTAAAATAAAAGAATTCAATTTATAATTAAAAATGTTTCCAATTAAAAAAGAATTGTAATTAATCCATTTTTATTGATCAAAATGATTTAGTCCTTAACATTTTAAAAATGTATTGATTTATTCTTCCATTGAAAGCATTGAAAATAATAGCTTTGGTTTATATTTTTTAACCAGAAGTCTTTGAACTATTCCGTTTAAAAAAACTTTACACTGTTTTGTAAGAAAATCATCTTTTTGACTTTGAAATTCAACAATTAAAAAAAAAATCCTTATTGACTGAAAAATCAACTATTGTGTAAAATTGATATATTTTTGGATGAGTTTATCAGTTTTCAATTAAAAATTAAAACTCTTTTTGTTGAAGATTCATCATTTTAGTTGAAAATGTAATTATTTGTTTGAAAATGAAAGTTTTTTTGTAATTAATTATTTTGGGCTTAAAATTCAATAAAAGATTCCAATTTTTGGCTGAAAATTATTAATTTCAGTTAAACAAATTATCTTTCTGGTTGAAAATGTAACTATTTCATTAGAAATTTGTTTTTCTTTTTTTTTTAGTTGAAAATTCAATTATTTTGATAGTAAGTTAATTTCTAACATTTTCAATTGGTAAACTCAAATTTTTATTTATAAATAGCAATGCAAAAATATTAATCTGGAACAGGTTTAAATAAAAATAATTTTACTTTTTTTATGAAGATTTTAATTCAAAAATTTGTTTAATCGTTCTATTTTTAATGTTAAGAACTGAAATTTTCTTGAAGTATTATTAATTTGAACCTTAAAAATAATAGCGTAATTTGATAAAAAATTGTAAAATTAAAAGGTGTTAAAAGTTTTTATTTTATACGTATGAATTATTGAGCGTTTGAATGATATATTTCTGAATTAGAAATTTTTCAAGCTTCAGTTTTGAAATTTAAAAATTCAAAACATTTTCACCTCAAACAAATCATTTTCAGATTTAAAAGTTTTTGAATTTTCTAATTTCACCCTGAATTTTGAATTGGAACAGGAAATTTTTCAAAGCAATTTTATGTATTTCTGAATTGGATTAGAGATTTAAAAAAAATTATAATTCAGATCTGGGACCAGGAATTCTAAAAAATAATTAAAATTTGGAGTTAGGAGATAAAAATCTAAAAAAAATAATTATAGTCAGGGTGCATTATAATAGAATTAATATTATATATAATTAGCTATATATGATATTATAATTATAATAATATTATCTCAACAGATATTGATATTAACATTAATATTAATTAGCTGTAAATGATTGTGCTAGAGTTTTAAGCGTTGGAAGTTGAATTTACCTATTAAACCGAAAAAATTTAAATAGCCTTTCAAAATTAGAAAATTTATTTATGAGAATCATTTAAAATAAAACAATTACAAATTATAAGTACTAACAAGCACAACATTTTTTATCATCACTTTTTAAAATTGCTAGCAATTTTAAATCTTAAAAATCGAACTCCCAAGTAGTCATGAAAAAAGAATGATTCTCATAAACAAATTTTATAATTTCTAAAGTCCCGAGGCTGTTTAAACTTTTTTGGTTTGATAGATAAATCTAATACTTAAAAACTCCAGCTCAATCATTTACAGCTCATTAATGTTAATATTAATATAATTATAATATCGAATAAAATAGTAGCATAGAGGAGAAATATAGCCGAAGGACAAGAAGAACTGTAATATAGATACAGAAATATGTAAGGATTTAATGATTTAATTATTATCTGTTCAGGTAAAAATTCTAAGAGTGAAAATATGAAGCGTTATATTTAAAAATTTAAGAGAGCAAAAGAATATAGTAAAACCTTGTAAAAGTTTACAATGAAGACTATAAATTCTATTCAATTCTACATATAATTATAATATCACATACTTAATTATATAATTTATTTTCATAATGTACAATAATATACAAAATATAATGAACACAAGATAATTTACAACAAAATATTAATCACTGTATTAATATTCTGATATTGCATATATATTTTTATTTTTAAATTCTGCGAAATATTCAAATATCATTAAAATCGCCAATTTCTTTAATTTCTTTCAAATGCGGATAAAGATATAAATAAGACCATTATAATATAACATAATTATAATATTATCATCAATAATATATGTATATATTTTTATTTATATAATAGTATTAATATTTAAATCATTTATATTTTATGCTTGAAATAACGTAACCTCAAAATATGCGCATATAAAGAGGCGCGCGAAGTATTCAAATCAGGAGAATCGCCAGAATCGAAATCTGGAAATATTAAAATCCTAATCTCTTGATTTTATTTTAAAGCGGATAGAGATATAAATAGAGCCGCCGAAGTGTTCCGACCGGCAATCATGCACCGTCGAGTTTTCAAATTCAGAAGATAAATGGGTTGCGCGCGCAACCTAGTCATTTATATCGTCTCCTACCAGCCCCATGCATCGCCCCCATTTTTCTGTTTTCTTATGATCCGGAGGGGAATTGTCGATTAAACGAATCCGACAGATGGCGCCACAAAATTAGGTCTGTCTTTTTCATTGAATTGCATTAAGAAAAAGCAAAAATAATTAAAAACTTAATACTGTTTGCAAATAAACAAAAAAAAATAATATCTGAAGAAATAAGAGTAACTATCACTAATTATTTCAAAAAAGAAAAAGTCATGAAAATATGTAGCTTAATATGAATAAAATTTAATTTTAACATACATTTTGATAAAGCAGTTCGAACTTTTATATTTTTGTGATTTATTTTGCTCATATTATTGATTTTATTATTTGTTAAACTTAAACAAAATTATTTTTGTTAAAATTATTAATGTAGCTAATGAAAAAATCAGTAATATAAAAGACCTCAATGACAAAAATATTTAAAATATATACATGATCAGAAGAATTAATAAAAAATATATGACGTATATTGTATATTGAGGAAATAATTTGGTAAAAAGTTAATGAAAAGACTAATAAATGAGAAAGTGGATTTAATATTATTTAATATAATATATATATTTATTTAAATTGGACCAAATATCATATATACATTTATACAGTCCAATCATTTATTTGTTGCTTAATCTCAAAAGCTTTTTTCTCGCTGCATTCAACCACTAATAATTTTATTTTAAAAATTTTATTTAAAGGAGATTTTGAATTAAATAGTTAATTATATTATTGCAAACCTAATTTATAAAATGAACAGACTATAAAATATTAAACTCTATAAACAAACGTACCTTACTCATGACGGAGTGTAGGAGGAAATTCACTTTTTTCTTTCAGCTTGACGCTCCGAACTTTTGTCTTCTGTATTTGTTTATTAATAATTTTTCTACTCGAAGCATGGAAAAACTGAAATTTTATACATAACAATTTTTTACGCTCTGATAACTGATCAGGAAAACTTTATATTGTATAAAATTAATGTTTAGGGACTCATAAAATACAAATAATTTCTTTATCATGCTATTTATTCGTTGGAAACAAATTTGATAAACAAATTAACAAATAGTCTTATTATCGGTAAAATTTTGTGGTGCTAAAAGTGCTTCACATTAATATTGGAATTACATTTAATAACAAAAATAATTTAAAAGTTTATAATAACTATTGTTATACACAATTCTTGTGGCAAAATATTATAATGTGAGATTTTTCAAATTATTATTTCATTCAAGCGCCAGGAAGACTTCAGGTATTCCCTGAAACAATAACTATTTAATAATATTTGATCAAATATAACGATTTAAATTTTTGGAAATACATTAGATAAAGAAATTCCAAATTTTTGTCCTTTCTCATACAAATTATCATTTTACACTGGGTTGGGCGAATAAGTACTAGCCACACAAATATGTGGGAAGTTAACAATAACCATTGTTATGAATAAATCTCGTGACAAAATATTCAAATGTAAAGTTTTATCAAAATTTTTATTTTCTTCAATCGCTACAATAGCTTTAAATATTTTTGTCAATGAGGTCTTAAATATTATTAATTCAAACAATAAATAATTTTGTTTAATTTTAACAAATAATAAAATCAATAATATGAGAAAAATAAATCACAAAAATATAAAGTTCGAACTGCTTTTTCAAAATGTATTACAAAATTAAATTTTATTCATATTAAGCTACATATTTTCATGACTTTTTCTTTTTTGAAATAATTAGTAATAGTTACTCTTATTTTTTCAGATATTATTTTTTGTTTATTTGCAAACAGCAGCAAGTGTTTAATCATTTTGGCTTTTTCTTAATGCAATTCAATGAAAAAGACCTACACATACGCAATCGAGGCAGGGGGCTGACAAGAATATGCAGACGCGCAAAGATAGTATTAAACTAGAAGCAGCACCTCGCTAGAGAACCTAAAATAAGTCTTAAGAACTCAAAATTACCATTGGTTAAAAAGAGACAGAAATATCCATCTCTTTTTAACCAATAGCATTTTTTAGTTCTTAGAAATGATTATAGGTTCGCTAGTGAGATGCCGCTAGAAGAACTTACCAGTATGACGGGTAAATTTACCAGTTTTACCGGTTACGACTGGTCAAGCTGGGGAATCTGGTAAAACGAATATTTTAAACAAATTATCATTTTTTAAATGATAAAAACTCTTCATGCCTAGAACCTGTTATTAGAACAAAAGTTTCTTTTCATCTATATACATTATTTGAATGATAAGAACCTACAATATCGACCGCCTCAGGGGAAAGGGATCTCAATAGCCTCCTCTTCAGTCGTCCTCTGCACGTGAGAATGGATGAGGGTGCAGTCATGCTACAGATGTTTTGAGAGGCGATAATACGAATTAACTGTGTAATTTGGAATATATGATACGTAATATTTTTTCACGTTTCAAAGTATTTTTGTTTGCTGTTTTTTATTCTGATGTTCATTTACCTGCATTTTTTGCTTCATATATTATTTGCGTTACCGCAAGAAGTTATTTTTATCCTTTATGAAATATATTATGCGTTAGGGACAACGTAAATAGCCTTTGTGTTTCCTAAAACTGAAAAAATCTAAGAAATGGAATTTTCTCGTTATAATTTAGCAAGAAATGATTGAAAAAGTCCTTTAAATAATTGTATAATGTTGTTAAATAGCTTGGAAAAAATCATATACCATAAATCATTAGTAATCTGTTTGAAAACGACTGGGGTGTGGGGAAACCCCACCTTGTTATCCATGAGACTTTGTTTCACCTTTTTGTTAGAGGGTTACGCTAATTGAATGAACAGAAATCAAATTATAACCCTAATAGCATGGAATTTTCTGAGAACGTTCCCTGAGTGTGTAAAATGTACGCCACTTGGGAACATTCCAAGAAACTTTCACTGGGACTTTCCATCATTGTTTTTTTTTAACAACAATTATCTCGTCAACCATAAGAGATAGATCAAAATAGATGTCATTTTTGAGTTTTGAGTACCGCATATACTACATTGTAATATGACATCCATATCATAAAATGGCATCAATTTTGACCTTTCACTTACAGTTTATCGCATATTTATTGATAATAATGACAATAACGATCATTTATTCTTTGAACGTTTCAGTGGTATTATTTTTCAGTGTTATTATTTATAGCTTATTTATTGACAGAAGAGGTATTACATTGAAACTCTTTTATACCGCCTTTTTTGGGGCTGACTTTGAGTGTGAATTAACTCATTGTAGCCCGCTCCACTTTTGTTTGTTCACGCTTGACTGCTCGCCTGAGTGACAACCGCAGACCCCGCGGCCTCCGCGCAGTTCCTGTTATACTTACCTACGGCGCGGCTTCAATTCTCGGAATGGCTATAGAAGGGAGGGCTATTGAAGTGTTTCACTGTTTCGCCACTGATACAATAGTATCAGTGGCGAATTTAGGGATATGCCGCCCATAGGCTAACAGAAATTTGCCGCCCTTTTAGCCTAACAGAAATTAACTACTGTCGTGTAGCGCTTTTTTGTATAAAATTACATTAAGTATATTCTACTGAAAATAAGCGAAATCTAAAAAAAAGGAATAGATTTTACTTCTTTTCTTTTTAATATACTTTCACTACAAAACTTTTGTTCTGAAAATTCTTAATTTACACTTTAAATTCTTTATAACTTAGCCACATGTACTGATTTGTAGTACCGGGCCAGTGAATAACGTTGTTACTGGCGTGGTACTGGTGAAACACCTGATGATAACTAAGTTCTGTACTGACTCACAATACTGGGACAGTATATACTGTTATTACTGGCGCGGTAAGGCTAAATGCCCTAATGATATTTAAATTCTGTACTGCTCTGCACTGCCGTCCAAACTAAAAAGATACATAAGTGACATTTTTATGAAAAATGAGTTTTTGGTATCGTTGGATTCGTAAGAGAAAGCTGCATCTGTGTTAATAAAACATATTAATTAGTAATATTTATTGAAAAAACCATTGTTTATAAATGAGAAAAG
Source organism: Belonocnema kinseyi (assembly GCF_010883055.1). NCBI lineage: Eukaryota > Metazoa > Arthropoda > Insecta > Hymenoptera > Cynipidae > Belonocnema > Belonocnema kinseyi. The sequence goes on from NC_046660.1 coordinate 88,353,374, forward strand.
TCGAAAAAGTTGAAAAATACAACAGAAAAAGATACACAAAGCACTTTGCGTTTCCTAAAAGTGGTACACGGAAGGCAATACGTCATCAGCATACACATGAAAAAGAACCTAAAGAACTTTGTGACTTTTTTGCGTTGTAAAAGTGACCGAGTGCGGCGCGAATTGAAATAAAGTCCCGGCTAAATTCAGCTATACAGTAGCGGCGATCGTTAGGGTAAGTTCGGAACAGCCACTAAATACACAGTGTCCCTTACGTATGTTTTGATGTATTTTGAGGCTGCGCTCGAGCTCGAGCTCTTCGACAAAGGCCTCGTCCGCAAGTGACTTTGTGTTTTTTTTTTTGCCTTGTATTTTTTACTTTCCGCGACTCGTAAAACATCGCGAGTCCATTTTCTAAAAGAAATTGTTTAAAAAATCAATTTTTTATTGCAAAATGTGAAACAGCACATTATTTTTACCCAAATTACGTATCTTAATTATCCACAATTGTATTCGATATTGAAGTTCAATACAGTAGTACACCATTATGATGCCAACCGTGGGTTGAACTCTGGTGTCAGTATTTTAGCAGTAAAACGTATCAGTACTGCGTCAGTAGTAGACCCAGTATCAAGCCAACCACACTGAAAAAAATGGTATAGCTGTTGTAGCTAGAAATATATTGCTGGGGAGATATAGCTGAATGTGCAATAAAGTTTAGGTAGAACTGCAAACTAGATAGCTAAGATATATAAACCGTCTGTCTCCTGCAGGCAGAAAATTTCTAACCTGAAATAATTGTAGCATCCGTTTTAGTCCTATAAATTGAAATGCATTAAAAAAATGTACCGCCTTGCATTAGTTCGCACAACACTAACACTCGACTTTTCCGTAAATACAAGAAGCTCGTGTCGTGTGGCTTGTGAGAGTTAAAAAATGAATAATATATACAGCAATGCAATGACAATGGTGGAACCAAATATGGAAATAAGAAATTTTTTAATTAGCTGTAACCTTCAGAATTTTATTAAAGCCTTCAAAGGAAAGTGAGTATTTTTTTATCAGTACGTGTATATAACCTCAAAAAATCTTCGTTCACAACCTTTTTCGATACGCCCTATTGTAAATATTTACATGTATTGATTATAACTATTTTCAATTTAAGATTTTTAATAATTAAGTCATGTATGTATCTGATACATAATAAAGATTTAAGTATTTATATATATGGTTGATATATTTTTGCGTCATTATACCTAAAGATATATCGGCCTATTAGCCAGAAAAAATTATAGGCACTTCCCTACCGAAAAGAATCTTTGAGTATATACTAAAAATTCTTTAGGTCAAAGAAGCTCAGAGAAATACTCCGCAGGCACTCAGGTAGATATTTTTAAAGGTCCAAGAAGCTCGTTTAAATGGTCTGAAGGCTTTAAAATATACTTTCCAAAATTAAAATAAGAATACGATCATAAATAACAAGCAGAGAGGACATTTCAATAGAGTAGCCGACACTCAAGGGTCCTTTGTTAAGCTTTAGGATTAAAATTTAGAAGTAGATTTTTTTAATTTCATAGTAAACAGCCTAAAACTTAATAATTCGGAATCTACGGGTTTCGATGACTTCAGATATCTAACTTTTTTTTTTAATGCTTAAAATTGGAATTAATAGAACGTTTCTCGTAAATGGAATGAGATACGCCAAAAAAGACAACATTTTTTAATTCAACTAGGAAATTGTATATCAGTATATAAGTTATAATTATAAATAAGTATAACGAGAAAATTCATCAATTAAAAAAAAGTGTTAATAATTTGAAGAGAAATTGAAGAAGGGAGAGCGAATTAGCCACGACCAACTACTGTAAATAACTCTGCCCGCCCGGTACGTGACAAATACAAAAGGAACATTATATTACCGTCGCACCACTCTTAAAAGGACCACTAAAAGTATCTTGAAAAGGACCCAAATCTCTCAAACTATCTCCGAGACTATTTTGTTTCAAATCGACTTTGTTTATAGACTCAAATGGGCCAAGCTATTTCGCTAAAGAAAACTCAGAGATTTCTTTCGGTAGGATTAAGCCAGAAAACGCATAGTAGATAGCCTGTCAAGTTTAGCTATATTTTTCACCTAGAATATCTAGCTGAACCTGGTTAGGTGTGAGACCTATACTTGCTTAGCAATAGAAATATAGACATTACAGCTAAATTTTCCAGATACTGCACCCATATTTTGCCTGCAAGAAAATCTGTTCAATACAGCTAACTATATAAGAAGACGAAACCCAGCGATACTTTCTAGCTGGAATAGCAAGAATTCTAGGTAATATACCTAAATTTTTTTTCACTGCACTGGCTGAACTATTATGTCGCTTTTTAATCAGAACTTAAAGTTGGTATGTGGCCAGTAGTACGTCAATCAGTGGCGAAACACTGGTACCGGTATTTCACCAGTAATGAATGATCCAAGAAGCTATGGTCCCGCAACTTGATGGGACGAAATACGTACAAGCCGCGTCCAGTGCAGTGATCCCATATCTGAAACGAAATATTTCCAGGTTTCGAAGCTGACGATTCTCATGATTTGAATAGATCGCCCGCCTCTTGATATGCGTATATTTTGAGGTTATGTTATTTCATGTATAAAATATAAATTATATAAATATTAATACTATTATATATATATAAATATATACGTATATTAATAATGATAATATTTAATTATGTTACATTATAATAGTCTTATTTATATCTTGATCCGCATTTGAAAGAAATTAAAGAAATTGGCGATTTTGGAATTCATCTCGTTTGGATATAAACTCAATTATTTGATTGAAAAATTAATTATTTTGTTGAAAATGTAACTATTTTGTAAAAAAAGTCCTCTTTTCTATCAAAAGTTCAACTACTTTTTTAACATTTTTTTATTTTTTTTTTATTTGAAGGTTCATCTCTTTCGTTGAAAATACATTTTTGAAACTGACAATTAATCAATACCATTTTTGGTTATGAAATCATGTGTTTTGTTGAAAGGTCGTCTTTCTTTGTAGAATTTAATTATTTTATGGAAAATTTATAATTTTTGATTAAAAATTACATTTTTCGGTTGAATTATCAACTATAAATATTTTTTGGTTGTAAGTCGTTCTGTTGTAAATGCAACTATATTGTTAGAAAATAAAACCATAATTTTTGGGTGGAAATACTCTTTTTGTTTTTAAAATTAAATAATTTCGTTGAAAGTTCATGTATTTTGTTGGAAATTGACCTTGTTTAGTAGAAATTTAATCTTTTTGGCTGAAAATGTATCATTTTTGGTCAAAAATGCAATTGTTTGGTTAAAATATCAACGGTACATCTTCTTGGGTTTGAAAGTCGATTATTTCACTAAGAGTTGAAATACTTTGTAAAAAAATACGTTTTTTTTAACAAGGTTTTTTAGTTATGGTTGAAAATTTAACTATTTGGTTGAAAGTTTAACTCTTTCATTGAAAAATCATATTTTTCGCTTAAAAAATTCAACTTTTTGTAGATAATTCGTCTTTTTTACTTTAAAATTAAATATATTGTTTCAAAATTCATGTATTTTGTTTAAGATTTGTCTTTTTTGTAGATCATCAATTTTCTTGGTCGAAAATTCATCTGATTGGTTGAAAATTTAACAATTTTGTTTAAAATTAATTTTTTTTGTTAAAAATTATTTATCTTTATCTGAAAATGTAACTATTATATGATTGATTAAAAATTAATCGTATATATTGGTTAAGATGGAAAATCGTTTTTTTTTTTTATAGAACATTAATCTTCTTGATCAAAAATTCACCTTTTCCCTTCAAAATTTTACAATTTTGTTGAAAATTCGTTTTTTTCTTGTTCAATTCAATTTTGTAGCACAGTTTTTATCTGGAAATTGTACTATTCCATTTTTGGTTGAAACTTTATCCTGTAAATTGCATTAGTTAAAACACCAATTATTTGATAGAGAATAAATTTATTTTGTTGAAAATTAAACTTTTGGGTTGAAGATTGATTTATTGTGTTAATTAGATTATTTTCCTAAAATTAAAAAAACTGAAAAATAAAAGAATTGCCTTAAAATCGTCCTGATTCGTTTTTTTTTAATTTTTAAAGTCTTTTCAAATACTCACTTAAAATTAATTTTTCAAACTAAAAAATCATTTTCAATTTTCTTAACAATCACAACAATATTTACAATTTTAACAATTCAAGGCTTTCTATTTCGAACCAATCTGTTTAAATTTGTATAGTTTTTAATAGTTGTTTATAATGTCTTGTCCCAGATCTGAATTTTTTTTTTCAAAAAATCTCTGATCCAATTCAGAAATACATACAATTACTTTTAAAAAAATTCCTGTTCCAATCCAAAATTCAGGATGAAATTAGAAAATTCAAAATTTTAAATCTGAAAATGATTTTTTTGAGGTGGAAATCTTTTGAATTTTAAACTTTTAAAACTGAAGCTTGACAAATTTTTAATTCAGAAATATTTCAATTAAACGCTCAATAATTCATACGTATAAAACACAAACTCTTAATATCTTTTAATTTTATAATTTTTTTAATTAAATTATTTTAAAATACTATTATTTATTATTTTTAAGGTTCAAGATGATAATAATTTTAAAAAAATTTCAGTTCGTAACATTAAAAATTAAACGATTAAATTAATTTTTCAACTAAAAACTTTTAAAAATAAAAGTTACATTGTTTTTACTTTAAGTTGTTCCAGATTAATATTTTTGCATTGTTATTTAGAGATAAAAATTTTAGTTTGTCAAATGAAAATGTTAGAAATTAACTTACTATCAAAATAATCGAATTTTCAACTAAAAAAAAGAGAATTACAAGTTTTCAACAAAATAATTACATTTTCAACAAAAATGATAAATCTTCAACAAAAAAAGTTTGAATTTTTAATTCAAAACGGTTGAGCTCATCCAAAAAAATATTTATTTGACACAAGAATTGACATTTCAGTCAATAAGAATTTTTTTTAATTTTTGAATTTCAAAGCCAAAAAGATGATTCTTTTACAAAACAGTGTAAACTTATTTTTAAACGGAATAGTTCAAGGACTTCTGGTTAAAAAATATAAACTTACTTTCAATGCTTTGAATCGAAGAATAAATAAATAAATTTTTTGATGTTAAAGACTGTATCATTTTGATCAATAAAAATGGATTAATTACAATTCTTTTTTGATTGGAAACATTTTAAATTATAAATAGAATTCGTTTATTTTAAGTCGCTTTATATTATTAATTTTTACATTTTTATTGATAAATCCAAACTCAAAAGTCTTATGTACGAATTGACAATTTTGAAAATCGAACGGTGTAACAAAACAGTTTCATTTTCAACTAAAAAAAAACGAAGTTTCAACCAAATCCTTAAATTTTTAACGAAGGAGATGAATTTTCATTAAAAATTATGAATCTTCAACAAAAAAAGGTTTAAATTTTTTATTAAAACTGTTGAACTCATCCAAACAGAAAAATTTTTCACAAAACAGTTGAGTTTTCAGTCTTTAACTAAAATGATGAATCTTCAAAAAAATATAATTAACACAATAAATCAATTTTCAACCCAAAAGTTTACTTTTCAACAAAATAAATTAATTTTCTATCAAATAATTGGTGTTTTAAAAAAATGTACAGGATAAAGTTTCAACCAAAAATGGAATAGTACAATTTCCAGATAAAAACTGTGCTAAAAAATTGAATTGAACAAGAAAAAAAACAAATTTTCAACAAAATTGTTAAATTTTCAAGGGAAAAGGTGAATTTTTGACCAAGAAGATTAATGTTCTATTAAAAAAAAACGATTTTCCAACTTAACTAATATATACGATTAATTTTTAATCAATCATATAATAGTTACATTTTCAGATAAAGGTAAATAATTTTTAACAAAAAAAATTAATTTCAAACAAACTTGTTAAATTTTCAACCAATCATATGAATTTTCGACTAAGAAAATTGATGATCTACAAAAAAAGACAAATCTTAAACAAAATACATGAATTTTTCAAGAAATTATTTAATTTTAAAGTAAAAAAGATGAATTATCTACAAAAAGTTGAATTTTTTAAGCGAAAAATATGATTTTTCAATGAAAGAGTTAAACTTTCAACCAAATAGTTAAATTTTCAACCATAACTAAA
>NC_046660.1:88359639-88378304 GCF_010883055.1 Belonocnema kinseyi
TTAATTTTTAACAATATAGTTGCATTTACAACAGAACGACTTACAACCAAAAAATATTTATAGTTGATAATTCAACCGAAAAATGTAATTTTTAATCAAAAATTATAATTTTTCCATAAAACAATTTAATTTCTACAAAGAAAGACGACCTTTTAACAAAACACATGATTTCTTAACCAAAAATGGTATTGATTAATTGTCAGTTTCAAAAATATATTTTCGACGAAAGAGAGGAACCTTCAAATAAAAAAAAAAATTTTAAAGTCGTTGAACTTTTGATAGAAAAGAGGACTATTTTTACGAAATAGATACATTTTCAACAAAACAATTAATTTTTCAATCAAATAATTGAATTTATATTCAAACGAGATGAATTCCAAAATCGTCAATTTCTTTCATTTCTTTCAAATGCGGATCAAGATATAATTTTATACATGAAATAACATAACCTCAAAATATACGCATATCAAGAGGCGCGATCTATTCAAATCATGAAAATCGTCAGCATCGAAATCTGGAAATATTAAAATCCCATGCTCCTGAATTTATTTCAAAGCATTTAGCAGATAGGTACATAAATAGAATCGCCGAAGTGCTCCGACGGGCAATCGTGCATCTTCGAGTTTTCAAATTCAGAAGAGGAGAAATGGGTTGCACGCGCAACTCACACGGACATAGCCCTGTCATAGGATTGGACCACAGATCTGAAACGAGATGTGGTCCAATGCTATGACAGGGCTATGCCCGTGTGAATATAGTAGGAGACAGCCCTCAGCCTCGACCGTGTTTGTGTATGGGTGGTAGTTTTCTTACGATCCGGAGGGGAAATGTCGGTCAAACTAAGCCAACAGATGGCACCACAAAAAGTAGGTCTGTCTTTTTCATTGAATTGCATTAAGAAAAAGCAAAAATAGTTAAAAACTTGCTGCTGTTTGCAAATAAACAAAAAATAATATATGAAAAAATAAGAGTAACTATTACTAATTATTTCAAAAAAGAAAAAGTTATGAAAATATGTGGTTTAATATGAACAAAACTTAGTTTTGACATACATTTGGAAAAAAGTCAATGACAAGAATGATAAATGAGAAAATGGATTTAATATAATGTATATATTTATTTAAATTGAACCCAACATCATATATGCATTTATACAGTTCAATAATTAATTTGTTTCTTAATCTTGAAAGCTTTTTTCTCGCTGCATTCAGCCCCTAATAATTTTATTTAAAAATTTAAATTTAAAGGAAATTTTGAATTAAATAGTTAATTATATTATTGCAAACCTCATTTCTAAAATAAACAGACTATAAGCTTTTAAAATCTATAAACAAACGTACTGTACTCATGACTCACAGTTGGAGGAAATGCACTTTTTTCATTCAAAAATGTCCGGAGCCTTGAATTTTCTTGCGATTTTGAATTTTTCTGTTTTGAATGAAAGATCATTAAATTCTATAGATCTTCACACTCCGAAATTTTATCTCCTCTATTTTGTTATTAATATTTTTTCCAGTCAAAGTATGAAAAAAGTCTTGTTATCGGTGAACAAAATTTTTTTTTTGCAAAAAGTGCTTCCCATTAATGTAGGAATGACATTTAATAACAAAAATAATTTAAAAGTTTATAATAATCACTGTTATAAATAATTTTTGTGTCAAAATATTTGAATTTGAGATTTCTCAAATTATAATTTCCTTCAATGGCCCGAACAACTTCAGGTATTCCTCAAAATAATAAATATTTAATAAAATTTGATCAAATATAACAATTTAAATTTTTGTAAACAAATTAAATAAACAAATTTCAAATGTTTTAACCTAATGTAGCGATTTTAAGCCATTGTAAGGATTAAAGAAAATAAAAATTTTGATAAAACTTTACATTTGAATATTTTGTCACGAGAATTATTCATAACAATGGTTATTCTTAACTTCTCACATATTTTTGTAAATAGCAGTTATTCGCCCAACAGCTTAAAATATTTCCAGTTTAAAAAGAAAATTTCTATGCGAAAGGACACAAATTTTGAATTTCTTTATCTAATGTATTTAAAAAAATTTAAATTGTTATATTTTATCAAATATTATTAAATATTTATTGTTTCAGGGAATACCTGAAGTCTTCCTGGCGCTTGAAGGAAATTATAATTTGAAAAATCTCAAATTATAATATTATGCCACATAAATTGTTTATAACAAAAGTTATTATAAACTTTTAAATTATTTTTGTTATTAAATGTAATTCCTACATTAATGTGAAGCACTTTTAGAACCAAAAAATTGTACCGATGATAAGACTATTTGTTAATTTGTTTATCCAATTTGTTTCTAACAAATAAATAGCATGATAAACAAATTATTTGTATTTTATGAGTCCCTAAACATTAATTTTATACAATATAAAGTTTTCCTGATCAGTTATCAGAGCGTAAAAAATTGTTATGTATAAAATTTTAGTTTTTCCATGCTTCGAGTAGAAAAATTATTAATAAACAAATACAGAAGACAAAAGTTCGGAGCGTCAAGCTGAAAGAAAAAAGTGAATTTCCTCCTACACTCCGTCATGAGTAGGGTACGTTTGTTTATAGATTTAATAGTTTATAGTCTGTTCATTTTGGAAATGAGGTTTGCAATAATATAATTAACTATTTAATTCAAAACCTCCTTTAAATAAAATTATTCGTGACTGAATGTAGCGAGAAAAAAGCTTTCAAGATTAAGCAACAAGTAAATGATTGCACTGTATAAATGTATATATGATATTCGGTTCAATTTAAATAAATATATACATTATATTAAATAAAATTACATTTACTTTCTCATTTATTAGTCTTTTAATTGACTTTTGACCGAATTATTCCCTCAATATACAATATACGTCATACATTTTTTATTAATTCTTCTGATGATGTATATATTTAAAATTTTTGTCATTGCGGTCTTTTATATTACTGATTTTTTCATTAGCTACATTAATAATTTTAACAAAAATAATTTTGTTTAAGTTTAACAAATAATAAAATCAATAATATGAACAAAATAAATCACAAAAATATAAAAGTTCGAATTGCTTTATCAAAATGTATGTTAAAATTAAATTTTATTCATATTAAGCTACATATTTTCATGACTTTTTCTTTTTTTTAATAATTAATAATAGTTAAACTTATTTTCATCTATTTTTTTTTGTTTATTTGCAAATAGCATCAAGTTTTTTATTATTTTTGCTTTTACTTAATGCAATTCAATGAAAAAGACAGACCTACTTTTTGTGGCGCCATCTGTTGGATTAGTTTAACCGACAATTCCCCTCCGGATCGAAAGAAAACAGAAAAGTGGGGGCGATGCATGGGGCTGCTTAGAGTATTATTCGTTCCCACCCCTGTAAGAGGTTGATTCGGGCTGCTACCTATAATGTTGAAGTTTCTACGCATGCGCCGTAATTTTTAAAAAGTGTGGAAGCATCTTGCAAACTGCGCAGTTCGAAAAACTAACGGTTTTAGGTTCCTGTAACGCGTTTCTTCATTTTTATCAGTCTCTAGCCAAGAAGATTTTAAAAAATGCCTCCAACACTGCTCGAAAAAACGGACTTTGCATGAATTTCTGATTTTTCTTCTCGCATTTTTGTCATTCCGCCGACGATTACAGCGCGATCTATATTTTTTATTCATATGGCGCCTTCGCCGCGATGCGGTAACCTCTAGAAACTCTGTGCTAAGCAAAAGCAATGGAGGCTCATTTTCAATAAAATTCCGTGATTGTACGTAATGTGTTTTTGAGAGTGTAAAAAGTGGAGCTTTTTGTGTGATAGTGAGACTTTTTTCTCTGTGAAAGCCAGTGAACATATTGCCATAGGTAAGTTAACCTAAAAGTTCAAATTTTGCTCGAAAATCCAATTTAGTTTGCACGGGATCGAGGCTAAAAAAATATAAATATAACCTGTCTCCGTATTCGGTCATTCGCAAGTAGTTCCGACTCATATAGTCTAAGTTTAAATATTATCTTATAGCAGTGCCTAACAATAATATAAAAAGTGCCTTTTTTCAACAATTCAAGACAGGTTTTCTACTTTGTAAAAAAGTAATTGCTTCCCCATGCTCGGTCGCATATTGGAGCTGGAAAAAATTAAAAGTTTATTTGAGAATATTTTTTGATACTTGCTTAAAAAAAATTTATTGGTTGTGGGATTAATTTTAAGGAATATCCTTCGGAAATTGAATAAATGTGTTTTAGGCGAATTGTTTTAGTACGTGGCACTTCGCTTTCGTTCGGGTCCTTTCGTATTTATCGCGTCTTTTATCGAAGCAACAAGCGACGTCCTGAAATCGGTACATCTTGCGGTAAATTGCCGATTCGTGAAGCAATGAGCACTGTTAAAAGTCTTGTCTTTTTAAAACCCGTGAAACAAACGGCCTCTTTGTTTTGGAGTTCATTCTATTTTTAATTGCTAGATTTTGTTTGTTTAGGAATTCATTACTAGTAGCTGAACTTTCTCTTTGTTTTGAGAGAGTAAATAAACTCTTGAAAGTTTGGAGTAGGTAATCTGTTCCAATTACGAATTATTTTGAATCCTGAAGTTTTCGGGTCTTGTGCACTTCAAAGTATAATAATTGTTGTATTAATGAAACAATTATTCAGACAATTTTCTAATCACATTTTAAATTCGAAGGTTTACAAGTTTGTATTTCATATTCTTATTCAGTGGTCAAATTTGCACTTATTAGTATTAATTTTTATCTAATTATTTGAGAGTTTTGAAGACTGAGAATGAAAGGAAACATAACTTAAAATAAACGACCTTTTTGTATACTTTTTAATGAAAACTTTTGAAATTTTTTAAACAATTAACTTTTTCAATCAAGTATTCAAATTTTTACCAATATAACATTTATTATGCCGGTTTTGAAATCTTAAATACCATTGAATTAGAAATTTACCATTAAAACACACATTCTGTGTAGTAGTTTCAGGAAATTGAGTTATTTTAATGAAAAAATTACACCACTTTCAAGTTTACAACCTCGAGAAAAAGTTGTAGATTTTTTTTAAATGCTTTTTATGGGCTGGACAATGCACCATCTACCGATAGATCCTCTTCCGGTTTTCTCAATGTGCCAAGTAGGTCAGCCTCGCGAGAGAACTAGTTAATGCGAATTAAAACCAAATGACAAGGTTCCTCCAGCGTCCGGATACGTTCTAGACTTATCTCAGTAGCCGGACGAGTTTTATTAATTATTTACAGAACTGTCACTTCGAATCTTGGGAGCGCATGGTGGGAGTGCCTTAGGAATGTGGTCTCACTACCTGCACACGTTTATTTCCCATTTGCCTCCTCGTAATGCAGAATTTCCTCTCGCTGAGATTCTTCGCCTTCCAAGAAAATTATTCTACACAGGTCGATAATTTCCTCTCATATCAATTTTGCACCTACTGTAATTTTGAATTAGAAATTGTTCAATTTAAAACACTTTATTATTAAGTTGTACGGTTTTTAGAACTGTTTTTTTTAATAGGTAGAAGAACTGATTCATCAGTTCTCAAAGAGAAAAAAAATATTGAATAGTTCAAGAAGACAGTAACTTAGAAATCCTAGGAAATTGATTCTGTTATTTTAAAGTATAGTTTTAATAGGAAATTAATTATTGAATTTTATTTTAATAAGTGATATTTATGCATTTTCTGCGGACAAATGTTTAATATTTAGATATATATTAAACTTAAAATTTGGGGCGGAACGGGACACTGTTTCTTTGTCTACCTTTACCTTTTTTCTGTCTCAGCAGATGTAATCGTAACTTATTTAAATTGTAAGGTAATAATCATCTAAACAGTTAGACAAGACACTCGATAAATGCTGAAAGATTGGAAATTCAAATATCAAGTCCTATATATTATAAAATTTAAGGTTAACTTTCTATGATTGCACATATCTCCTTCTAGGTTATTTCGAGAGAACTTGGAAATGTTATTTTTTCAGTTTCATTTTTAGTATACATATTTATGCAGCTTTAATTTGTATTGAAATACAGATATTCGTAAAATTTTAAAAATTTGTACGAATTTGTCATTTATTTTTCAGCCATAAAAGTGTTTATCTTTCTGAACATTGATTTTACACGCTTTAGAAAAATTTACTTGAAAATATTGATATTTTCATCATTTCAATATCTTTGTGTACGGAAATGTTGTTTTTTTCTTCAAATATGTCTGGAGTTCAGACAACTCTGTTAAACATGAATTATCTCTTATATAATGATATACTAAATAAATACCAAACTTAGCTAAATATACCTTTAAGGCCAGTAAAATATTGTTTAGAAAAGATTTTCATTATCGTATTTCATACTTTTTTCTAATGCAAATAAATATTTACATTACATTTTTATTGGTAAATTAATTAGTATTGCTTCATCATGAAACAGATGAATCTTAGGTCATTTTCATAAAATTTTAGTGTTGATAACGATTTATATATAACAAAATTATTGATAATATTACAAAACAGAAAATTACATTCAAAGTCACCTCTTTGATTGAAAAATAACAAATAATTAAAGTGTACCGTCTCACCTCCGTACTTGTCTCAGTCCGCCCCAGGTGCGAGGCGACATGGGACCAAATCACTACTTTTCAATTTGTATTTTTAATTCGTAACTAATTGTTTTGTCACAATTATACCTTCACAAAGTTAAAACATAAAGTTGCAATCTACATGTAGTATTTAACGACAGATGGCAAGTACTATAGTGAAAAAATAACTTGTCCCATTCCACCCCGATCTCCGATTTTGATAGCATTTTTATCGGAAGTTTACATTTTTATATAAAAAGTAATGGATTGTTTCATCATTTTTGAACAATTTTAGATTACGTTAGCCCTATTACACTGAAATTTAGTATTCTATAAAAACAAATATTATAAATCGAAGAACATTTTCCATTTTGAACAGTTTCAGCTCATATCCACTTTTTCACAGGAAATCGCGTATTTTAAACAAATATTAAAAATATGAAGAAAAAAATAGATTTCAAAGAAGATTTTTAACTTTTTAACAGTTTCAGCTTATTTTGGAATTTTACATTTTGTTTGAAAACTACTCTTGTTTTGGTTGATAATTCCACCATTTGCTTGAAGGATCTTATTTTTGAGTTGAATTCAACTATCTTCGATTTCATATTGAAATCAATTTTGTTTAAAGTATTAACTATGAAGTTTTTCGTGGCAAAATTATCTTTTTTGATTGAATATTCAACTACTTTGTTGAAAGTGGAAATACTGTGTTAAAAATTACCTTTGTTAAAAATTCATTTTTTTTAAATTGATTCATCGTTTTAGTTCAAGGTTCATCTCTTTATTTGAAAGTTTAATTATTTGGTTAAAAATTAGTGCTTTTTGTTGTTGAAAATTAATTTTTTTGACTGAGAATTGAACTTTTCTATTTTTGGTTATAAATAGATTTTTTTTGTCTCAAGAGTCACAATTTTAATTGAAAATTCATGTTTGTGTGAGGAAAATGAAACTGTTTTGAACTTGCTTGAATATTCAACAATTTGATTGAAATTATTTTTCTTTATTGACTGAATATTCTTTCCTGGTTGGAAATTTGACTATTCTATTTGAAAATTCATTTTCACTGGTTGAATGAACTATTTTGAATTTAAAATTGAAATTTCTTGGTTGAAAGTTCAGCTATTTTATTAAACTTTTTTTTAATTACTTTTTTGGACAAAATTTAACTTATTCCCTTTTTATTTATAAGTGGAATGTTTTGTTAGTTGAAAATTTAATGAGTTGTTTCCCTTGGACAAACGCGGGCTTTTAAGACTACCCTGAGTACTATGTCCATGTACACGCATTTTATATTTTATGAAAATATGAATATTGTTGGTATTCAAAAGCTGGGAAGTCAAAACGAGCGGTGAGTTGGCTGAGAATTCAGTTTTTCAGGAAAACGTAAGCTCAATAATACAAGGTAGGAAGTACAAACAGAAAGTAATTCAAATTTTCTAGTTTTTTCACATTTTTACTTAAAAGAAATCCGCAGATCCAGGAGAATAAGCGTCCACGTGGATTTTGGCTAGATCTCCCGGGCCCCTCGTGGCCGATCAAGGACTTTTGACCACCTCCCCCAATGTTAACGTGGCATATGAATGACCCCTAAGAACACAACTTGTTTTAATTTTGTTATGTTTTGAACTCAAAAGACTTCATATGGCAATTTTGTTGCATTATTTAACCAGACTATTTTTGTTCGCGTGCATGAGTGTGACATCTCCGTATTTTGTTACACCTGCATTCTATCCATCTTTGTCGAATCAGAGCTTCTGCCATTTAAAGAAGAAGCCGAACCGTTAAGTTTCGCTTGCTACAATTACATTAGCAGCATCTTAATGATGTCATGCGTACCTTCCACGAAAGCAGTTCTAACTTTCAAAGATGAAAGTTTATTTAAAAAAAAAAAACAGGTTGACAAACTTTCCTTACTTCGTGAGATTATTATGCAATATTTTGTTCTCAGTACAGAGTATAGAAAATCCTTTCACGAACCCTCTGTATTTCAGAATACTAAGATATTATTACACCCTCACAACCCTCGATATTAAGGGGTTTAAATTCTGAATCAATATCACGCGTGTTTATAATTATAAGCTGTTTCATACTATTATACCTCGCTCCTGTAGTAACATTTCAGTTTCCACCTTCACTTAAACTCATTTTCAAATTAAAAATTTAGACTCTAGACTCCCCACATGAAGTCGATTTTCAGACGAAACATAGACATTTTCACCTTCACAACTTCAACGAAGGATAAGTAAAAATAGTTAACTTCATGCAACTGATCTGACTTAAGATTAATAAACTCCAACTCTTTATTTAGGTTCTGAATCTTAATCTTTTTTTTGAAAGGGAAATTTATAACAAAGTTTTACTACATTGTGTAATGCGAATTGTAAACGCAATCTACAATTCCAATGCCCAGTCCCATTTTTTCCAAACCCTGTTGGCTTTTAGCTCATTTAAATTGCAAGTTGCAAGACAATATTTACAGAGTTGACACCTCTATAAAATTGTTAAGTTCCACTACAGAAACAGCAAAACGGGATTCTTCATTAACAAAACTGGGATTTGTATTTCTATCGATTGTATATTCAATTGAAACTGTAGAAAGAACTCATTTGACTTTGACTCTTTCAAGTCAAAGTAGAGCAATTTTTTGTTTGAAGTTTGAAAAATTAATTGAAAGCTTGTAAGTTGTAAAGTTTTTAGTTTCAAAAAGTCTTAAATTTTGTAGTATATCAAAATGTAAAATTGAATTTAAATGTCTTTAAATTTGAAAAAAAACTGGGAAGTCTTGGAATTTGTAAACTTACCCATTTTTTACTCTAGAATATTTGAGGCATCAGAGCTAAACACTAAACATTTAGATACTAAACTAAGTGCACATTTTTGGCATCAAATTTAAATAATTGAAGTTTCGAAACTGATCAAATTCGACAAATTTAAATTGTTGTATCTTTAAAACATGCGTGATTTTTTTTCTTTGCTGAAGAGGAAAAAAGCGACTTTGGAATATAAAGAATTTATATTTTGATCAGAGATTTAACTTTTGGAGCCTGTCCAATTGGAATGTTTATTTTTGATATTCGGAAATCATATCCTTTACATTTTTGAAGCCTTTATAACATGGAAATATGAAACTCAGCTAATTGGATTGCTTCAATTTTTTATCCTTAAAACTTTAAAGTATTTACATTTTAGGATTGATCAAATCTAACAGATTTAGTATTTTTTAATTGACTGAAACCATACATTTTATTTCGAATATTAATATTCTAATGTGATGTAAGTTTCAGAACGCTTTCAATTTTGAAAGCAATACTGAAGCTTAGGCGTATTTTGGGCGTCATTTTGGATCTTGAGAATCAAAAATTTAATTGCTATATATTTTTTAAAGCGTCAACTTTAGATGCTTTAAATTTGTGATAAATTGAAAATCATTCAACTCTAGATATTTGAATTTTTTTAATATCAAAATGAAACGTTTTATATTATGAAAATCAAATGAATTATGTTCTGTATTTTTTAATCCGTGAATTTCAAACGCCTAATTTTCAGAAACCATAGAAATCGAGACTCTTTAAATTTTAAAATCATCTTATTGCAATGCTTTAAATTTGGAAGCGTTGGAATTTGGATGGCTTTAAAATTTGAACTTCCTAAGTTTCACCAATTATTATAGAATTCTAACAATTTAATATATGTTAATATTTAACATTATAGGCTTTATATTTTAACCCTTTGATAGTGTATGACACATTGCGTAAAAAATGGGCAAGAGTGCGTTTGACGCAATATGCATTAGAATCCAAAGATTCAAAATGGCGCAACCATTATGTCGGATCGAAATATTTGATCAGACATTTATAAAATTAGAATTTTGACCTTAAATTCATATTCAGCGACCTAAGTGACCCCCTAATACACATTTTGATGCAAATTCATTAACTAATATGAGTTTTCAAAAAATTTGGTTACCATATTGGATCAGCCATTTTAAAATTCCAAATTTTTACCTTGACTTTGTATTCAGTGACACAAATAACCCCTTAGTGCCAGTTTTGAATGATATCCATCTAGTAAAAAGTTACATTCGTTCTGGGCCCACTGCGATTTTAGGCCTACAAAGTGAAGGAGTTAATAACCTTCAGATTAGTCTCTTTCAAAACTTCATATTTACTTTAAATTTCTTCGCTGAACGTAATTAAAATAAAAAGAATTTGATGTTAAAAACAACCAAAATTTGTAATTGAGAATTTAGACAATTAGCATGTAATTCCATTTAACTCAAGTTAAATCAACAAATTTATAGAATCCGCGCTAAATTATAATAAAAATTGTCTTAGCCTGGAAGTAACATCGAAAGTAACATTTTATTACCGAATTTCTGCTGTGCGAAAATAATAAAACTGGATAACGGCACGGATTTTCTTCATTGGCATCTAGACTTTTATTTTATCTCTCATTTTTTTTTAGTTAATTTTTTAATTTTTAGTACAGTTTATACAAAATTAATAGAATTTTTCTTTTAAAATTTATTTTTAAATTTAAAATTTAAACATTATTGAATTATTTTGAAAAAAATCTTGTTTATACATTTTTGTAAAATTAATCATTCTTTTAGATCGATGAGCCTTATTTTGCAAGAGCTCTGAAATTTGCATTCTGGAACGGGATCGTGATACGTAATAACATTAAAATTTTCATATAGAAGAATGGAAAGGAAGGTACTGAAATGCGCGCATTATGATGATCCGATAACGAATTCCATTATAAACGAATTATTAACATGATTTAGTCTATAATTATTTTGATTTATAATTATAAAGCTCTAATTGCCATTTTATCAGCAATTTAATTACCAAGTGATGAATCCTTTATAATTTAATTCTGTCATTATTGGGAGAATTAAATTTCATGAAATTGAAACATGCATTCAAGTAATAAGAATTTGAATGAGATATTATGTGAAGTGGTCAAAGCTGTTAAATACGTAATGGGATAAGCACTGCTCCATTATTTATAAACAAATCCAGAGATAAGTTCACAACGCTTGTAATCATACTTTTTTCCGTAAATATTGTACAATTTTTTTCTCTGACTGTGTTTGAATGCAAAACATAAAATTACTGGCTATCGAGGTTTTCTGCATTCAGTGTTTTTATTTTAATTGATCGGATCAAACATGATACAGATTTATTAATTAATTCTTAATTCAAGATGAATTTTTACAGATACATTTTTTATCAATGTGTACATTGTAAATATTGTTGACAATCCTTTATTAAATCTGCAGTTACGTGATAATAAAAATTTACATAATAGTATTGTTTTCTACATTTGAATTATTCGTGGGATATCTTTCATTTACTCATGAGATTCTAAAACAAAATATAAACTATGCAAATTATTATTTGTTCCAAAAAGAAATAAAAAAATTATTTAAAATTATAATGTGAAATGTTAAAAACAACCGCTCCTTAACTACATAATCCTTTCTCTAGACTTTCAAAGAACGCAACCTGAACAGGCAACGAAGTTTTTATGAAATGTTTTTTAAAAATTTTATTGGCATTTGAAATTTTGTTCTAAAATATTTTTTATAACGATATAAGAACAAGAAGTTATGTGACCTGATGCTAAATAATATATTTACTCGTCATTTTTTAAAATATCCTCACCAATCTGCACTTATATTGCGTCAGATAGAAATATATATTTTGCACAATTTTATCTATCTCAATCTCAATGTTAATAACAAACAGTAATTATTTGACAATAAATAAATACAAATGAAACACTACTGATATTCACAGTTATTTGAAAATACAATTTTTCGTTTTACTTCTACAAAATTATTCAATTCAGAAATAGAATATGCTACCGCGAGTAGTGAAAGTTAATTTTTTTAACTCACAAAATGATGTATTATAATTAATTTAACGTTTTTCAATTTACCCAATTTCAAACTAAACTATTTAGGATTTAAATAAATCTTTCAAGATAAAATATTTTTGCTGAATCTATACAACTTAAATATTTTGGAAATTAACTATAATTAAGATTAATACTTTTTTCTAATAGATTAAGAAGTCCACTCGAAATTTTAAGTGTATATTAAATATAATTAGAGATTAAGCCCATTAAAGTTTTCGATTAGACCATAGTTCAAATAAGAAATACAAGATTTAGAATTGATCTTAACAACATTGTTAGATTTAACAAAAATGTAATAAGTTATACAATTTAAACAATGTTAACAAATTTTAACTAATTTCTAGAGAACTTTAAGGAATACATGAAATTGTATTTCAAAGGGTTTCTACAGATTTCAACCATTTCAAGGGATATGAAGGGGAAAAAATCTATGTATTTGAAAGATTTTAAGTTATATTAAAAAATTCTAACGAATTGCAAGATTTCGTTTTAAAAATATCTAAAACTCTAATATTTAAAAATGTGTTATAATATATTTTTTAATAGTTTGTGTTTTTAATATTATAAAAAAGTCCAGGGACGTGAAAGCTCGCTTCGCACCCGTGCTTTTGCTGCTAATGTAAAATATGTCAGGTCTTTAGGATTGAATTATTTTTTATTTAATTTAAAGATCAATGAAAAGTGGTTTCTAGTTTATATTTAATGTATTAATTATTCTAAAGAAGAATTAACAAATCTTGAAAAGAAATATTGAAATATTATACTTACAAGTATGAAGATTCAATTATAATTGAAGGAATTTGTAGCAAGTGAAATATTATTAATTATGAGAACGATTTAAAACATATAAAAGTTGTTTATTTCACAAGCTTAATTTTTTCACACCTGTTTATATCGCCTAACACACGTGTAAATGCACTAGGGAAAAAATGGCCAAGACTCAGGAATCAACAATGGAAATACAGCTAATTTTTTCAATTTTAATTTTGATATTTAACGAAATTGTCTTTATAAGATGTCGTAATTAGAACTACAGAACATTTAAAAAATTTGGTATGTAATAGAATTATTTTATATTCTTTTTCTTGTGAATTTCTATGCTTAAAAATTGCTTTTTTGTCACTGGAAAGTTTCCTAGCACCCAAAAATTCTTCTCTTAATTATACAGATGTTAGTAATTTTTTTTCGAAAACAGGATTTAATTAAATGGAAATTATCTTTTGGAAAATGATTGATAAAAATCCAAAACAAATTGCAAACACTTTTTTGACCTCCAGGATTGTAAAAAAATTAAACTCAAGAAAATTTAAAAACTCTTCAAACAAAATATTTTGTGCAATTTTTTCTTTTAGAGTGGGTAAGCAAGCTGCATGTCTATAGTTATTATTTTCCTACCACCCTGATAATGTATATTCAAGTTAGACAATTTAATTCTTTAGTGGAAAAAATCATTGAATCTTATTTAAAAACTAAAACATTTCTTTTAAAAAGATTGCTTCTTTTTTATATGTAAACATAAATGTTTAAGCTTTCCACGTACTCATAAAAAAATTACTATTTCCCTTTTTTGAGCTCCTTTTTCGCTGTGGACCCTTGTAAATACTATAAATTTTACAAAAGGCAATGTTGAGTGTTTATAAATTTTCATTTAATCTAAAAGATACTTAAAAAAACAATTTTGTTTTATTGAAGAATGAAGAGAATGATCCATATTCCATCCTTTGAGACTATTTGGACAAAGATCGTACTTCCACTCCAATAAAAATTCACCTCGTCTCAGTATTGAATGGCATTATCTTCAATTTCAGGGGGGCTGACACGAGTTCTAAACTTTGTATCGCGGTAGCATAAAGCCTCAACCTCCCCTAAATCTTCCCTTCAGGTAGGACGTAATTTTCGAACAAAGAAGTGGAGTTTCTTTTACTGTAACAAAGTGTGGCTCATAAGAATGGGCAGAAGTTTCCTGCTTGGTTTAAAAAATTGATGGCGTGTTGAGGAGACGATTCCTGGCGCAATATATATTTCCCCTATTATCATGAATCACACACACTAGGTGAATAATAAATTTTCATCGTAAGTATCGAAGGGTTAGAAGCAAGTTTTGTCCGTCTCACTATCTTAAAATATAACACCTTTGTTTGTGGTTTCGTAACACATATTATGTGATGGGATAAGGCATTGAATACAGAGTTAAAGTCTTTAGGTGACGAATTGGAAAAGATACACAAATTTCAAAACTCCTAGTTAACTATTAACTTCAACTATTAAGATTTAGATTTTAAAAGTATCTAAAATGATTTTAAATTCATGAGTGACAAAATTGAAAATTTGTATTCTGCAGAATTAAGGGAGTTCAGATTACAGTATTTTAAAAAAGCCTTCATATTCCATTTTTACCACAAGTAGATATAAAACAAGTTAATTTTATTTAAAGGAGCTCCAAATTGTACAATTTTATATTTATTCAACATTAAAAAAATTTTAATAACAGGTATTCGAGAATGAAAATTTTTGCCAATTTATAATAAATTGAAGTACCTCTATTTGGTACTTTGTATTTAAACTCTTTGTTATTTTGGTCCGAACATTTTTGAAATTTAAGGAAATTCCGATAATCCATAAACTGTGGATAATTTATGGTAAATTGTGACAATTTATCGCATTCAGCTGGCCCAATCTGTCAAATGATCTGTCATCGCGATGAACTGACCGCTTCTTGTTGGTTCAATCTGTCAACGCGATAAATTGATCGTTTATAATCCCTTTTTGTGAACCCTATATCTGAGCTATATTTTTCATTATTCATTCTGACGACACTTTACTTCGTAGGAAGTGAAAAGTAATTTTCATTTCCGAGGAACTGAAAAGTAGAACTTTTGCCTCAGTTCATAGGCATTAAAAAGATCTGAAATCATGAATTTGTTATGGAAAATTGTATTAAAATGTAATAAAAATTGATTCTACCCATTTTTAAGTTGTAACCCGGAAAGCTTTGTAGACAATTACGTCTTTTGGAGAGGGGCGTAGGGAATATGTGTCATTCAACTCACATTTCGGTGAAAATCTTAAAAAGTCTTAAAAATTAAAGAAGTTTATTAAGTTGAAAATTTTCAATTATTAATCATCTTCATTTGAAATTAGTTTTAAAGTCTATACTAGGGTGGTCTAAATGTCTAAATGTAGTATACCTGTAAACATTGGACTTTAGATTTTTGGTGATCAATCCCCACCCAATTTGTTCGTTTTCCGGATAAATAACATTCCCCTTTTTTTAAATCTGTTAACATTAACCCGTGCCCCAAGCTTTTATAATTAACACGGGGTCTTAAGCGGGATATCTCCTTATATAGTGCCCGGAAAATGTCAATACGTAACTAGTTTTAAAGAATTTTAAACATATTTCTGGTTATTTAAACAATTACTACTGATTTAAACAATTTTTTTCATTTTAATCGTTAAAAATTAATATTTTCTGGAATGAATGACACAATTAACGCTCCTTGTAACTAATATAATTTATTAAGATATTTGGCAATTATTTAAACCATTTTCACTTGTTTAAACCATTTTCCCTCTATAAATCTTCAAAAGGTATTATTTTCTGTTATTAATAATGGTGCTAATTAATATTAGGTGTCATATTTTTGGTAGAAGACATTTTTCCATTATTTAAACAATTAGTAATCATTCACTCGCGCCTTTTCATATGTAGGACGAAGAAAATTCAATTTTCAGAGACAACTTAGAAGTAAATTGTCGGTCGATGAATGGTTTGATTTGGTGTTTCCAAATCTTTACATCACAACGTAGAAGGCACTAATAGTCATTAAAAATATAGAGAGCGCATCGGCTTTGTATGAGGATGTCATTGTTAGGAGTGTGTCTGAAGTTTGTGGTATTGCGGTTGTAGGAAGAACGTCTGGTGATGCGTGGTAGAATGATGAAATTCAGGCAGCCCAAAAAAATATAGAAAGAAGTGTACAACAGAACTTTGAACATCACAGATCTTAGCGATGAGGAGACGAATAGACTTGCAAATGATTCCAGACACAAAAATAGGAAAGTTAGACTACCAATCAAGGGAAGTGAAGATAAACTCCAAACAGGAGAAGAGAAGGAAATGCAAAACGACTTTGAAGCTAGCAAGAAACTACTTTATAAAGATATGAAGGGCAGTAAAAGTACAGAGTTTGTTAGCATGAGAAATAGCAAAGGTGAAATGATATATGATACAGACGGGATACTAAACACTTTGAGAGATTCTTTTTAATTATTGGAAGATGAAGCTATAAGCATAAGGCACGGCAACTGCGACGTATAATTCGGCGCGTTAGAAAACTTAATTGAAAAAGTCTGTATCACTGAGGTTAGGGATATAATTCAGAATTTAAAAAACAGTAAGGCTGCTGCGGTAAACAGTAATAACGCTGCAATAATTACAGAGAGATCAGCTTATCAGCTGATCAGCTTATATGATTAACGGTATTAAGTACCGTATGTAAAATATATTCAAAGATACTTATTCGTAGGGCAATGAAAATTACAGAAGAAAATATATGGGAAATCCGAAGTGGATGTATGTCATCAAGATCATTTGAATCATTTGACAAAGTAGAGGGAAGTAAACTTTATGAAGTCCTGAAATAATACGGAGTCAATGGATGACCCCTGCGAGCAATAAAAAATATATAATACTTGCAGCAAAGCGAGTGTTAAGCTTATTGGAAAACTGAGTGACTGATTCAATATTATGCAAGGTGTTAGATGAAGAAGGTGTGGATCTCGAAACAGTAATGGTACGTAGGTTAGCGTT
This sequence comes from Belonocnema kinseyi, assembly GCF_010883055.1. NCBI lineage: Eukaryota > Metazoa > Arthropoda > Insecta > Hymenoptera > Cynipidae > Belonocnema > Belonocnema kinseyi. The sequence continues at coordinate 88,376,950 of NC_046660.1, forward strand.
CGCAGATGATAAGTTTGTGATGGCAGAATCAATCGAAGACTTGCAAAGAATGTTGAAAAAACTGAATACAAGCATGAAGAGCAGGGGCTTCAAGCATAAAGTAAATAAAGCAAAAATGATGGTGTTTGAAGGAAAGAGTGAAACAAAAATATGCAACATTGTCTTAAATGATGAGAGAATAGAACACGTTGATAAATACGAATATCTTGGTAGACTATTCACTATTGGCGGAAAAGTAGATGAGGAGTTAGATAGGCGCTTAATCCTTTGCGGCATGGTGGGAATACCGTATTCCCACCTTTTTTCATATCATTTGTTGCGATTTCAGAGTAGTTTTTATTGGATTTTACACAGGTTTTTTTTTTTTCAATTTCATGGTCGCAGGATGATAGAAAATTGAAATTTTTGTGTGAAGGGTCTAAATTTTTAAAATAATTTGTTAATACTTATAAACAAAGATAAGAAGATTTTATCTGAAAATTGGTATGCAGGGGTTTTTGGGGTCATTGATCACGAATATGAATCCAGATTTTGGAAATTTATAATGGTGGATCCAAGATGGCGCCCGAAACTTGTAATATTTTTGGATTTTTTTTCTAAAAATTGGTATACAGAGGTTTTCAGGTTCGCTGATCACGATCTGAAATCAGACTTTGAAAATCCAAAATGACGAATACAATATGGCGGTCAAAATAATAAAGTTTTCCGGATTTTTTAAAAAATTAGTGTACAAGGATTTTTGGAATTACTGATCACGAATCTGAATTTAGATTTTGAAAATTCAGAAAATTGGTACTAATCCATGTTTTAGGTGAGTAGGTGTATATTTTTCCAAACCTCAATATTCTAAATATTTGTCATTTTGAATACAGATTCAAGATCAGCGATCCGCTGTCTGTGCCAACTTTCAAATAACAATTTAGCAATATTTTGAATTTTGGACTGCCATTTTGAATGTTCAAAATCTAAGTTCAGATTCATGATCAGAGATACCAAAAACCCCTGTACACCAATTTTCAAAATAAAAAATTCCAAATTTTGGCCGCCATATTGTTTTTTAAAAACTAAAAAATATATTTACTCAAAAATATTATTTACATTCATCAACTATGTCATTTATGCCGAAAAATAGTAGCTTTTCAATATTTACTGAAAAAAATTGTTTAAACAAATAATAATGGTTTGAATCATTGAAAATAAGTTCAGAAATGCTTAGAAACTTGTCATTTGTCGAATAAAAATAATTAATGTTGAAAAGATTTAAAAAGTACCGTATTTATCAAGAATTTCACATAGACTGCTGTTTTACATATTTTTAGGTTTTTCGGGGCACAATATAATGGGGTTGGGGGGGG
>NC_046660.1:88378314-88381218 GCF_010883055.1 Belonocnema kinseyi
AGTAGAAATCATTCCCTGAAAATTCCTTAAGAAGTGACTGAAATTTAATTTAAAAAAAGTTGCAAATACTTCATTTTTTCGGAAACCGAACTTTTCTCGTTTAAAACCACATGTCAATTTCAAGAACTCAGAAAATGGGTTAATTGTGAAAGATTTAAAAAATATATATTTATTTGGCCGGAAAATGATCAAATTTGGGGAACGATATACCTACTTCGGACTTCAAGAGACTTCAGGATAGTTCAATTACTTCAGGTGATTTCAATTACTTCAGGTGATTTCACTGACTTCAGGTGATTCAGGTGATTTCAAGTGTCTTCGCGTGCATTCGCTTGACTTCATGTGAATTAAATTACTTCAAATGTTTTAGGAGAATTCATGTGACTTTATGTGGATTCAAATGATATAAGATTTTCAGTAGAGTTCAGGAGATTTTACTGCAAGTGTGTATACCTGAATTCAAGAGTTGTCAACTTCTCGACCCTAGCCTACATTCTACAATTAAATATGCTTATAATGCGACTCTGAAATTATTGAAAATTACAACTGTCTTGCACAATTCGAAAGTATAAACAAGTTTTTTGGGGCTTCAGTGAACTTCAAAAAATTCGAAATAATCTTTGAATCCGAATAAGCTAGCCATACAGACCCGGTTGCATTCCCCTCTCTACAGCGTTCAAGTTCAAAAACTCAAATAGAAATTCTTAAAATCCAAATCTCCATGAATTCCAAGCCAACTAAGTTGAAAACTCTTCGAATCGGAACGGCATCCAAATTTGAAAGTAAACAATCTTGAATCTTGAAAGTCTATCCATATAGTTTTCAGCATGAGTAAGCGAAGCGAAGGGTTAGAATCAAGTTGCGGGAGTCTCGAGCACTCTCAAGTACTGTGTAGCACCTATGTACGCGGTTTCGTAATAAATATATGGTGGGATAAAATAGCTGGGGGGGAGGATCGACCTTGCCCCGTAACTGGCTGACTGCTTGTTGCCAAGCTACATTGTATATATAGTATACCGGAGCACCAATACACTGAAAAGCATCATGTGTAGGCTTCAGTGTATTTAGTATATTCTGTGTACTCAATGTTCACGCACACATTACATTTTTAATGTGCTTGTGCCTGAATTCCACACATGTGGATGAAGAGCAAGCACATCCAAACCTATCTGAGCACATTGGCGTGGCGTCGTCGAGCCATCAGCCAATACGACGTAATCGCATGCAAGTCAGTCAAGTCAGTCGACTGTTAAGCATGAGCGCATATTATTTCAATGCGTGGGCGATCGATGTCTGGATTCGTTCGATTCAGGATGAGATACTTAGTCATCCTGACCGAGTCCTGGGTCCAGATTTCCGATACTGAAAAAGCTGGATGATCTTTTTCTTTATTCTTCATCAAATCTCTGGAGCTGGGCTCGATCGATCCTACTCCCCAACAACGCGAATTCTCGCGCCTTGACATTTTGTCTCCTGCCTCGGTAGGTTTCCATTGTGAACTGAACTGCTCTACTCGGAGAACGTACACTTATCGATCCTCAGTAAACTGGGTAGATGCAAACGTTTCTATTGGAAAAATGCATCGCTTCCTGCATGTGTAAATATAGAATTAGAAACGTTGTGTAGTCGTCGTTGTCGAAGCGAGGAAGACAATGGCGATAACGTTTCCATTTCCACCATTCGATGAGAATTTGGCTGGCTCATGTCAAGTTGCGTAACGAGAATTGCTTTGCTGATATACTAAATTGAAAATATCTCCATTCTTAATCTTAACATGAAGTGTTTATAAATATTAATTCGCCGAGAGATTCTATTCCGGGGTCTGCTGTCTAGGTAACATTTTCTGTCAGCAGTGAGAATGCACTTCTAGTCACATCTGAAAGAGGGAAAATTTGCCTAAGCGGGCCCCCTGGCATAGTATAAAAAAATCGGCAATAACAAGGTGATCGCCGGGAAATATCTAGGAATTTCTTTAAAAACCGAGAATTTTTTAGATTTGTTTTTACTTTTGCAACAAATGTCGTCTCGCTCTTCAACAAAAAGTATGTTTGCAATTGTGCTCAGCGTTACTAACATTTCTATTGAAATATCGAAGGTTAATTTATGTTGGACATTTGAAAGTTATATTTGTTTCAAAAATGAATATTTCTTGTATACGACATATTTAAAAATTAAAGGCTTGTCTTCATGGATCGTTCAAATAAAGAAGTTTCTTTTTTTATTTGAGAACCACTTCTGGTCATTTTGGGGATACAAAAGTATAATGATGCCAAATAGAGCACTGATTGAAGTGTGATTTTCTATCAAAATTCAAAATATTTATTTGAGATCCTGGGTCACAAATACACGAATATCTCCTAAACTACGATTGATAAAAAAGGCTGTTTTATTGCGGAACATGAAAATTTATATTCCGAAATAACATTAATTGCTTCCTTGCGCAGAATTTTCAATGCGGTAATTAGCGAAAATACTATTATTATATTTTTTGTTTCAAAATAATATCTTTTGATCGAAAATTCAATTTTTTTGTTGAAGATTTGTCTTTTTATGTAGAAAATAGGTCCCTTTTAGTTGAAAATTTATCTTTTGTTAGATATCCGTCTTTAATTTTTTTGAAAGTGAATTCCTTTTCATTTTTTTGAAATTTTTTTTGATTTAGAATTCATCTGCTTTTGTTTAAAATTCTATTATTTAGTTGAAAGTTAATTATTATTATTTAAAAAGTCTACTATTATATTATTGGTTTAGAATTGATAGCTTTTTGTTAAAAATCCTTTTCGGTTGAAAATGTAATTATATTATTGAAAATTGTGGGTCCGGATGCAATAAGGGCACATAAAATTTTTTCGTGCGAAAACGAAGTCCCCTGGAGGCTTTAGAAAAAATTTTCGAATTTTAATT